>NC_091436.1:154943523-155043523 GCF_964237555.1 Oryctolagus cuniculus
TTCAAGTCCTGGTTGCTCTGCTTCCAATCCAGTGCTGTGCTAATGCACCTGAGAAGGCAATGGATGATGGCGCAAGTACTTGGCCCCCTGCCACACATGTGAAGACTTGGGTGTATGCCAGGCTCCTGACTTTGGCCTTGCCCAGTCCTGACCATTGGAAGCCATTTAAGGAGTGAACAGGCAGATGGAATATTATTTCTTTCTTTGTTTCTCCATCCCTCTGTCACTTTGCCTTTCAAATAAATAAAAGATAAAACTAAAAAACCCAGAGATCATTTGTCATTGCAATAAAGTTAAAGATTTCAATCCTTATGCTTTATCCTTCATCATATTATTTGTTCCTTTTATGTTCCAACCACTATTCTAGATATTTGTTCATGCAATAGAGCTTTATGCCCTTGATGATTTCTTTCATTAGTGTTTTCTAATTTTTATTGTGGAGTTCTTTCACTTCTTAGGTTAAAATTATTCCTAAATAGATGATTTTTTTTTTGTGGCTTTTGTGATTGTTAATTATTTCTTGATTTCTCTTTTGCTGAGTTCATTACTGGTTTATAAAAAGGGTAATTTTTTGCATGTTAATTTTGTAATCTCCAATTTTACTGAATTGTTTTGTCAGTTGTAACAGTTGTTTTCTGGAGTGTTTAGATTTTTCCACATACAGCATCATGTCCTCAGCAAACATGGTTATTCGACTTCCCCCTTCCAATTTTACTGCCCTTTAGTTCCTTCTCCTCTCTATTTGCTCCTGTGAATACTTATAATGCATTGAATAAGAGTGTTGAAAGTGAATATCATTATCTTGTTCCAGATCTGAGGTTAAATTCTTTCAGCTTTTCACCATTCAGTATGATATTGGCTATTGGTTTGTCATAGAAAGCCTTTATAATCTTAAGGTATGCTTGTATAACAAATTTGTAGAGGGTTTTTGTTTTATTTAAAGATTTACTTATTTATTTATTTGAAAGGCAGAGATACAGAGAGGGACATGCAGAGAGAGAGAGAGAGAGAGAGAAATCTTCCATCCATTGATTCACTCCCCAAATGGCCACAATGGCTGAGGTTGTACCAGACTGAAGCCAGAGGTCTGGGGCTTCTTCTGGGTTGTCCATATGGATGCAGGGGCCCAAGAACTCGGGCCATCTTTCTCTGCTTTCCCAGGCACGTTAGCAGGGAGCTAGATCAGAAGTGGAACAGCTGGTTCTCGAATCTGGCACTTACATGGGATGCTGGTGTCACAGGCAGCAGCTTAACCTGCTATGCCACTGTGCAGGGTTTTTGTCATGAAGAGTTGTTGAATCTTGCCTAATATTTTCTACATATATTTTGAGATACTTATATTGTTTTTGTTATTTATTCTGTTGGTATGATTCACTATGTTTTTTGATTTGTAAATCTTGAACCACCCATCATATATAGGATAAATCCTATGCATATTGTTCTTTTTCCTTTATGACACAGGTGGCATTAGTAAGTCTCAAGTGTTGTCTAATTGTTCCTGGCTTCAAGGTTAATTGCCCTCTTGTGAATGCAGAAGGAGACTGTCAAAGCTTCACTTTCCAGATCCTATAGCTACATCAGCTTTTTGAAATATAAGACTTAAGTGTCATGAATGCTATGTAACTTCTATTCTCATTTGTTTTAAAAGTTCCTGATAGGTGCAAGGAGACCTCAAGGTTTACACAGGTGGCACGTAAGGTTTTATAATTAAATTGCATACTGTAGGGGCTGGTGCTATGGCACAGCAGATTAAGCTGACATCCCATATGGGGGCTGGTTTGAGTCCCAGTGCTCCACTTCTGATCCAGCTCCCTGCTAATGCACCTGGGAAAGCAGTGGAGGGACTTGGGCTCCTGCACCCATGTGGGAGACTGGGAAGAAGCTCTTGGCTTCCAGCTTTGGCCTGGCCCAGCCCTGTCCATTTGTGGAGTGAACCAGCGGATGGAAGATCTTTCTCCTTCTCTGTCTCTTTTCTCTCTGTAACTCTGAGTTTTAAATAAATAAATAAATAAAACTTTTTTACAAATTGCATACTGTAGCAGAAAGAATACAAACAAGGTCTATGTGATACAGCTACATTTGACTGTCCTTTAAATTGCTTATTGTAATACCTCCTGTGAGTAAGCTGCATTAAATAACTTCTACTCAAGAGAAATGCATGCAATAGATTTCAGTTTCTTCAGTGCCTAAATTTTTATCATTTGATTTTTTTCATGTGGCTGCTTTCCACTGTGGTGAATTTTGCTTCTGAAAAACAGATCATTATCTCATGTCATGATGAAAACTCTCATAATTGATTCTATGATAACTTATGTGAGGCTTATGTGATTATGTGAGGCTGTAAATTTGCCTCATAAAAGGCCATCACTTGTGTATTATCAGAAATAACAGTCAAGGTGATAAGTCTCTGAAATATTTAAAAAAAACACATTAAAATACATTTTCTATACCTATTGAATACTAAAAATATTGTGATATAGGACAGTTTAATTTTTTGTAGTCATTTAATTAGCTTTAGAAAGTATGTTTTCAAAAGAACGAGAAGAATCTTTAGCTAAAGGAAGGTTACTGCATTGTCATTATGTCTGTACAATTTGACTTCAATCTGTTGGTGAATAAAAAAGGCAGTTGTTGATGTTGATTAAGAACAAGATGATGGTGATGATAATCATCACCACTGAGTGAGCACTCTCTGTGTCAGTATACTTCTGGTTTCTTCACATTCATTATCTACACTGCTATAGCAGCCTAATGAATTAATCACTTTGATTATTTCCATTTTTGAGATTAAGAAACTGAGTAACAGATAGGCTAAGTAACTTTCCCAAAGTTATATAGACAGAATGTATGAGCTAGTCATCTGAAAAAGTAGACAATATATCGCAGAGAATAGAGGATTTAGCATTTTGACTTTCTTTACTTTTAGAATATGCTTTGTTCCCAATTTTAGGGTGGTGTAGGACCTATAGGACCTCCCCATGAACCTGGTGTTACCCATGTACCAATAATATATGTGAAAGAGGCATGTAGACCCAGTTATATATGGATCCACTATTATAATTCATTTTTCTAGGCCCACCTAATGTAGCAAGAAATGACCATCCAGGTTGAGAACTCTCTTATAGACTGTGCTAAAGCAATGTGTTCCTTTTGGCAGAGTGAATTCAGACTTCGAATGTAGTCAATTTGTAGTACTTACATATTTGTATTTGTGCAGTTAAACACTTTCCTGCTGAGCACATGATCTGAGGATTAGAATTCATATTCCAAACATTAATACACAATTTTCTCTGATATTTTTCATTAGTCTCAATAATTTTGCATCATAGCATTGGCAGGTAAAAATAGAATTCCTTTTTCTTTGTTATTAGAGGTGTGTTAACATATGTGGATTAGAGCCACTTCTGGAAACCCTAGTGAAGATGTAAGCTGCCTTTCTTCATTTTGCTTTGAAGTTTTGAAGTTTAAGAAGAATTCACAGTCTTAAGAAAAAAAACTTTATGCATTAACTTACACTTCATTTTCTCCATCATTATAGCTTCCATTAAATTCAATCAAAACTGGAGAACTGAGGGGAAATTTTCTTTTTTTTCTTTTAAAAATTTATTTATTTATTTGAAAGGCAGAGTTAAAAAGAGAGAGGAAGAACACAGAGAGAAAGAGATCTCCCATCTGCTGGTTGACTCGCCAAATGGCTGCAACGATCTGGGCTGTGTGAAGCTGAAGCCAAGAGCATGGCACTCTACCCGGGTCTCCAATGTGGATGATAAGTGCCCAAGCACTTGGGCCATCTTCTGCTGCTTTCATAAGCACATTAGCAGGTTGTGGGATCTGAGGTGAGGCAGCTGGGGTTTGAAACAGTGCTCATACAGGATGCCAGCATCACAGGAGGCAGCCGAGCCCTGGCTCCTGCCTTCTGCTGAGGTACAGTTACTGTGGCTCTGCTAGGCAGACTTCAGCCACAGTGGGAACTCAGTTCTCCCCAGTTACACTACTGACATCTCTTTCCCAAATATGTGTCGCAGGACTTAGCTCACTGGGCCACAATGCAGGCCTCCAGAGGAAATTTTTCTTTTTTAATTTACAGACTCTCTTTGTTTTGATAATATTATATTAATGTCTCCTCTGTAGTCTCATTTAGATTTCCCCTTCAGGAGCCAGCGTTGTTGCAGAGCAGGTAAGGCCTGTTGTGTCAGCATCCCATGTGGATGCCGCCTCAAGTTCTGGCTGCTTCACTTCCAATCCATGTGGGAGACCTGGAGGAGGCTTCTGGCTCCTGGCTTCTGATCAGCCCAGCTCTGGCTGTTGCGACCATTTGGAGAGTGAACCAGTGGATGGAAGATCTCTCTCTGCCTCTGCCTCTCTGTAACTCTGCCTTCCAAATAAATAAAATAAAATAAAATAAAATAATTAAACATAATCATGTAATAAAATTTATTCAAAAAATATTTCTCCTTCAGATTCTAGAAGCATCACAATAGGTTACAACCTTTGCTGATAGAACCACTGAAATGATCTGAAAGAAAAAAATACATTGTTCTATTGGCAATACATGATTCAGAGGTCATAATTAAATGGAATTTTGAAAATGTGTTGAAAGTGTAGTGCCAATGTGTTTAATATGGCTCTGCTATATTAAAAAAGTAATTTTATCAATTGTCTTTTTAGTTAAAGACTCAACTGCAGATCTTACTAAGAACATGGGCTCATAGAGTAGTGTATAACAACAGATTTGCTTTTCTAGATTCTTTGTATAGCTGTTCCAAAGTTTATAAAATTATGAGCAGGCCATTAAAGTTATGTAATTCTATGTAAATACAGTATTTTTCCCCGTGAGTCATGCTATTTAGACAGACCATATTGAACTATGTTTGAAAAATGTCTCAAAGTTCTTTTTAAAAATCACAAGAAAACAATGACATAGATTTTTTTTTTTTTGACAGGCAGAGTAGACAGTGAGAGAGAGAGACAGAGAGAAAGGTCTTCCTTTGCCATTGGTTCACCCTCCAATGGCCACCACTGCCCGTGCGCCGCGGCCGGCGCACCGCGCTGATCTGATGGCAGGAGCCAGGTACTTCTCCTGGTCTTCCATGGGGTGCAGGGCCCAAGCACTTGGGCCATCCTCCACTGCATTCCCTGGCCACAGCAGAGAGCTGGCCTGGAAGAGGGGCAACCGGGACAGAATCCGGTGCCCCAACTAGGACTAGAACCTGGTGTGCCGGTGCCGCAAGGCGGAGGATTAGCCTAGTGAGCCGCGGCACCGGCCAATGACATAGAATTTTAAAAACTAGTTTCTTAGGTCAGTGCTTAGTCATAAACGATTTCATAGCATCTATGTGTATTTATATGCACATGTTTATGCATTTCTGTGTGTAAATTCTATGTGTAAATGTTTTTGTGTTTGTATAAATTCTGATGTTCATAAAGTACACTAAATAAGACTAGAATAATAATATATATTTTTTCTTCTGAATAAATTAATGGAAGGTCTGCAAACTGACTTGTACAATGAATTGCTATCAGAAACAGAACCTAATATTTAAAATACCATTTGGAGTGTTACATGTGAGCTTTCTAAAGAAGATGTTTATTTGCAATTTATTTATCAAATATCAGAAAATAAAATTTTCATCTTTCTTCTCTTCCCTACCCCTTTTCATAGAAATACTCATGCAATGGGATTTGGAGGATCTTATCTATATAAGACTTACAGACAAACTTCCAGAAATAAAGAGCATGCGTCTCATTCTGCATGTGTATAGACACTAACTGTAGGCAACCAACTAGTGTTCCCAGCTGTCAACATGTAAAATGTCAAAGGACGTTTTGCCAGAGTGAAAGCTAATTCCTATTTCATGATTTTTAAATTTTTTTTTAAATTTTTGTTTAAGGTATACAAATTTCATGAATTTCATATATACAGGTTCAGGAACATAGTGATACTTTCCACCCTACCCTCTCTCCCAACCACACTCCCACCCTTCTTCCTCCTCTTTCTATTCCCATTCTTCATTATTTTTTACAAAGATCTATTATCAGTTAACTTTGTACTCATAGATTAACCCTACACTAAGTAAAGAGTTCAACAAATAATATGAAGAGGAAAAAAAAGTCCTTTTCTCAACTGTTAAGGAACAGTGGTTTCTTTTTTTTTTACTTCATCCTATTTCATGCTTTGCAGTGACACCACATGAGTAACCTTGTACCACCAGAGAATTTTTTTTTTTATTTTTTTGACAGGCAAAGTGGACAGTGAGAGAGAGAGACAGAGAGAAAGGTCTTCCTTTACTGTTGGTTCACCCTCCAATGGCCACCGCGGCCAGTGCGCTGCGGCCAGCGCACCGCACTGATCCGATGGCAGGAGCCAGGAGCCAGGTGCTTTTTCCTGGTCTCCCATGGGGTGCAGGGCCCAAGCACCTGGGCCATCCTCCACTGCACTCCCTGGCCACAGCAGAGAGCTGGCCTGGAAGAGGGGCAACCAGGACAGAATCCGGAGCCCCAACCGGGACTAGAACCCGGTGTGCCGGCGCCGCTAGGCGGAGGATTAGCCTAGTGAGCCGCGGCGCCGGCCCCACCAGAGAATTTTAATATAACCTAACAGTTTGATGCTCTCCAACCTGAGTATCAAATTTTCAAAAACAGAAAAAAATTTTAGAAAATAAGTCACCAGCCTGAGTTGTTTATAATTCACTTTTAAATCTTGCTTATTTTAAATCCTTTTTTAACTTTTATTTAGTAAATATAAATTTCCAAAGTTTAGTTTATGGATTACAATGGCTTCCCCCCCCCCCAATAACTTCCCTCCCGCTCGTAGCCCACCCATCTCCCGCTCCCTCTCCCATTCCATTCACATCAAGATTCATTTTCAATTATCTTTATATACAGATCGATTTAGTATATATTAAGTAAAGATTTCATCAGAACATAAAGTGTAAAATACTGTGTCAGTACTAGTTATAGCATTAATTCACATTGGACAACACATTAAGGACAGAGATCCCACATGAGGAGTAAGTACACAGTGACTCCTGTTGTTGAGTTAATAATTTGACACTCTTGTTTATGGCATCAGTAATCTCCCTAGGCTCTAGTCATGAGTTGCCAAGGCTATGGAAGCTTTTTGAGTTCACTGACTTCAATCTTATTCAGACAAGGTCATAGTCAAAGTGGAAGTTCTCTCCTCCCTTCAGAGAAGGGTACCTCCTTCTTTGATGGCCCCGTTCTTTCTACTGGGATCTTACTCGCAAAGATCTTTCATTTAGGTGTTTTTTGTTGTTGTTGTTGTTGTTTTGCCAGAGTGTCTTGGCTTTCCATGCCTAAAATACTCTCATTGGCTCTCCAGCCAGATCTGAATGCCTTAAGGGCTGATTCTGAGGCCAGAGTGCTGTTTACGACATCTGCCATTCTATTTTAAATCTTTTTAATACTTTTATTGTACATTTATTGTATATTGTGTTTTATGTTTGAAACAATAGCTTGGAAGAGATTTTATTGATTTTTTTTTTTTTAGCAGCTGTGACAATAACGTGCGGATAGGGTTTCTAATTGACTGCTCCCAGAATCCTAACACCAACTAAAATTCCAGATTAATGTTCCAGGCCCTAAAATCTGTTGACATGGTACACTAATTGACAGGCTTCCTAACACAGCTTTCTTCAGCCCTTGCCTGACAAAGGAACAGATCCCTGGCAGCTGACTCCACCAGAACTCAGGATTTGGGTTACTTGAACATTCTCTGCGCTCACCATCTGTTATCACTTATATTGCTTTGCTAAACCTTTCTCTACGGTGTAATACATAGGCAATGGGGAAAATTAGAAAATGATAAGCAAAATTTCTCTTTTACCATTCCTACCTTGATGGATACTCCTGCCTTACAGGTGGCCTGTAACTGATCTCGCCTCCTCCTTACTGTATTTCTGAATGTTTCTACCATAAAATGCAACCAGCCATGCTGTGTTATTCTCTTTACATTCTGACAATTGATGAAATTCACTGCCAGGATTTTTTAAACAAATGAATGCTGATACTATAAAATAATTTATTGGGCCCCAAAGATTAGTTTCAAATATAGTTTGAATCTTGCTATCTCCCTGCTGCCTGCTGTCTTCTTTCCTCCCGCATCAGCCAGGGAAGTAAACATAGACAAAGGTTTGATTTTAGCCATTAGCATGGATGTCCTTTTTACCAATCCAGGCTTGAACCTCCAGTGTCCAGCTGGACGCTCACATACTCACAGCATAAGTCCCCCATGGGGAGGAAAGACACCCTACCAGCCCCTCACAGATGCACTGTGCAAGCTCAGAGCAACAGCATGTATTTCTTGGTCAGCACAATCAGAATTTGTTGAAGAGCACTTTTGGTTCATTTTGTCTTTATGTTAGTTATGTAATGACATGGAAATATATCTCACATACCATAAAACTGTGATGTTAGTGAATTATTTGAAATAACATAGCTCAGTGATTTCCCTATACCTTACCCACCTCCAATATAAAGAAGAAGTGATTTCTCTGCAATAATTTGTAAAGAAATTATTTCTTTGGATTTATTATATGATTTTCATTTGCTGAGCTTCCTATTCATTGTTTTACTAAAACAGTGAATAAAATCTATGATGTACAAAGCAGCGTTTTGACTTCTTTGATGTGATTGTGCTAGGACAAGAAGTTCCTTAACAAAAGTTCGAGTGAGCTTCTGAGAGAGTTAGAAACACTACCTAGGATAAGGCTGAGTATGTGAGGTGATTAATAATAATGATGAGTAATTTATAATCATTAATAGAATCAACCTACACTAAATCTACTAATGGCAGTCATAATGACAATTGAATGCAAACCCAAATAATAAAGGCAATAAGAATAATAAAATAATTGTTACTGAGTTTTTGTATATGTTAAGACAGTATATGGAAAGTGCTTCAAAGATCATTTCAAAACAGTAATATTGAATTAGATTCTTGTTGTATTTCTATTGCTTTTTCTTTATTGTGCTTAGGTGAAAGATACATAGAATTCTTTTTTTGAAAGGATTTATTTATTTGAAAGAGAGATAGGGAGGCAGAGGTCTTCTATCCCCTGGTTCACTCCACAGAGGGCCACAATGGCTGGAGCTGGGGCCAGGAGCCAGGAGCCAGGAGCTTCTTTCAGGTCTGAAACCAGGAGCCAGGAGCTTCTTTCAGGTCTCCCACATGGGTGCAGGGACCCAAAAGCCTGGGCCATCTTCTGCTGCTTTCCCAGGTGCAATATCCGGGAGATGGATTGGAAGTGGAGCAGCCAGGACTCGAACCAGCACCCATATGGGATGCCAGTGCTGCACATGGAGGCTTTACAGGCTATGCCACAATACCAACTTAGAATTAGCAGAATTCTGAGTCAGGAAACCATCCCATTCTTATATTTCCTGATGTCTTTATTCTGCTGGATATTTCATTTCTCAATTTTGTTTTGTAAACAATTGTAAATCTATAAAACTTCTCCATAACATGTCATTTAAAAAAATTCATGATAATATCATCCTTCCCATTTATATTGATACCACTATTCGAAAATTCAAGAAACATAAAATACATTGGCTTGCTACAAATACATTTACTCTTCTACCACAATTGAATCACGAAATAAGGGAGATAAACCATGTTTTCTTTAAATTCCTATCCTGAATTTCCTTCTTAGGCCTTGATATAATTTTTTGAAGATTTTATTTATTTATTTGAGAGACAGAGTTACAGACAGAGAGAGGTAGCAACAGAGAGAGAGGTCTTCCATCTGCTGGTTCACTCCCCAGATAGCCGCAATGGCACTCTGAAGCCAGGAGCCAGGAGCTTCTTCCTGGTCTCCCATGTGGGTGCAGGGGCTGAAAAACTTGGGCCATTTTCTACTGCTTTCCTAGGCCATACAAGAGAGCTGGATTGGAAAAGAAGCAGCCAAGACATGAACTGGCGCCCATATGGGATGCTGGCGCCGCAGGCAGAGGCTTAGTCCATTATGTCACAGCACCAGCCCCTCCTTTACCTAATTGATTTGGATACTGAACAAGGTTTTTTTTTTTTTTTTTTTTTTTGGACAGGCAGATTTAGACAGTGAGAGAGAGAAAGAGAGGCAGAGAGACAGGTCTTCCTTTCCGTTGGTTCACCCCTCAAATGGCCACTACAGCCAGCGCACTGTACCGATCCAAAGCCAGAAGCCAGGTGCTTCCTCCTGGTCTCCCATGTGGGTACAGGGCCCAAGGACTTGGGCCATCTTCTACTGCCTTCCCAGGCCACAGCAGAGAGCTGGACTGGAAGAGAAGCAGCTGAGACAGAATCTGGTGCCCCAACCTGGACTAGAACCCGGGGTGCTGGCGCCACAGGTGGAGGATTAGCCAAGTGAGCTACGGCGCCAGCCTGAATAAGTTGATTTATTCTTATGTTCTTGCTTTTTGTCCCCTGGCTACTAATTTTAGCACAGTGGTATTACTTAAACTTTTGAAAATGTCATCAAATCAATAACTGACATTGATCTATATTTTAACTATGTTTCCATCTCTAATTTCCATCTCTGCTAATTTTAATCACTCAAGATTTATTGAAAGATAATTTTTTTCTACAGTATGTTGGTGAAAAATAATGTTCCTGAAAGGTTTTGGGAAGAATGTATTTTAAGCAAATTCTGTTCTTATTAATGACTCCACGATGTCTTTTCTCTGTCTACAGTAAGCTGGAGGCTATCATGGTGCTCCTGGTCTCTGGGCCTGAGTGGTCACTGAGTAAGTTCTATCTACTATAATCCTCTGAGACTCTGCCTTTCACATAAATAAAATACATCTTAGAAAGAGAATTCAAGACAATTAACATGGAACTATTTTATAATGTGTACATGTATACAGTCTACCTAGTGGTATGTTTGTCTATCTGAGACCAAAGCAAATATTCAGTCAGTACACATGGAGTGGCCTCTGCTTTGAGTAGTTTAACTTCTGGTTACAGTGTTTGCTGCTATAATAGTTACTAAATATATTTCCTCTTAATATTTAAGGATGAGTGGTTCCAGGAGCCTGGGGGTCACTAAAATCCATGCATACTTCAGTGCCCAATATAAAGTGACAAAAAAATTGCACTTAATATATGTATATCCTCCTGCATACTTTAAATAATCTCTGAATTACTCATAATACCTAATACAATGTAAGTTCTATTTAAATTATTGTAATATTTTACTGTTTGTGGCATAATGACAAGAAAAAATGTCTCTACATATTCAATGCAGATGCAACCATTGTAATCCTAACTACATATTTTTGTCAGTAACAATGCAACTGCATCTTTTAAAATATTTTTATATATTGAATTAATATTTTCAATATTTTAAAATACACATATATGTCAACTCTGTGTATAACTTATACTTTCTAACTAAATGAATTCTATAATTCCATGTTTCCTTTATAAGTTCTTATTTACAGCTGCAGATTAAATTTGTATGAAGTCACAAATGTTAGAAAGGTCATAATATTATTAAGTTGAAAATGTTATTTAAAAGTAAAAACATTAGGGCCGGCATCGTGGCTCAATAGGCTAATAGGCTAATCCTCCGCCTGCAGCGCTGGCACCCCGGGTTCTAGTCCCGGTCGGGGCGCCGGATTCTGTCCCAGTTGTTCCTCTTCCAGTCCAGTTCTCTGCTGTGGCCCGGGAGTGCAGTGGAGGATGGCTCAAGTCCTTGGGCCCGTACCCGCATGGGAGACCAGGAGGAAGCACCTGGCTCCTGGCTTCAGATCAGCGCGGTACGCTGGCCGAAGCGCGCCATCCGCAGCGTGCTGGCCGCAGCGGCCATTGAGGAGTGAACCAACGGAAAAGGAAGACCTTTCTCTCTGTCTCTCTCTCTTACTGTCCACTCTGCATGTCAAAAAAAAAAAAAAGTGTAAACATTAATGCCATTTGCATATACTTTTTTCTTTTCTTTTTTTTTTAAGATTTGTTTATTTGAAAGAGCTACACAGAGAGAGAAGGAGAGGCAGAGAGAGAGGTCTTCCATCCGCTGGTTCACTTTCCAAATGGCCACAATGGCCAGAGCTGTGCCAATCCAAAGCCAGGAGCCAAGAGCTTCTTCCGGGCCTCCCGTGTTGGTGCAGAGGCCTAGTCTTTTACTGTTTTCCCAGGCCGTAGCAGAGAGCTAGATCAGAAGTGGAGCAGCTGGGGCTCTGACCGGTGCCTATATGGGATGTCAGCACTGCAGGTGGCAGCTTTATGCACTACACCACAGTACAATCTGAATAAGGTTCAGAATCTGGTAATGTTTGGAGCAACAACTTTGTATTTGACAGTAGTTTACATAAGGACTGTCGGATTATTTTGACTCATGTTTTGGAGAATTAAAAAAAATAGGATACAAATATCATCTCATAATTTTCTTCCCAAGACACAAATGTATTGAAGGCCTTCAATCTGAAGTTGAAGCAACTGGTTCTAAGCTATAATACCTCAGTGTAACCTCACTATATCATTTCTCCTGCTTTAAGTGCCCCCCCAAATTTTTCATTTCCACTTTAAATCATTCTGTAGGAAAAAGGAGTATAGGCCGGCGCCACGGCTCACTAGGCTAATCCTCCGCCTAGCGGCGCCGGCACACCGGGTTCTAGTCCCGGTCGGGGCGCCAGATTCTGTCCCGGTTGCCCCTCTTCCAGGCCAGCCCTCTGCTGTGGCCAGGGAGTGCAGTGGAGGATGGCCCAGGTGCTTGGGCCCTGCACCCCATGGGAGACCAGGGAAAAGCACCTGGCTCCTGGCTCCTGCCATCGGATCAGCGTGGTGCGCCGGCCGCGGCGGCCATTGGAGGGTGAACCAACGGCAAAGGAAGACCTTTCTCTCTGTCTCTCTCTCTCACTGTCCACTCTGCCTGTCAAAAAAAGGAAAAAAAAGGAGTATAAATAAATGATTAAGTAAATATAACTTCTTCTGTTATTTTCAGCCTCTTAATTCTAGGACTGTCTGGCCATTGTTTTCCCCTCAATTTCATTTATTTTTAGAGAGAGAAAGCATTAATACTGTGTAGAGGAATTTTTGGTGACACAAATATGTGGAAAAACATTTGTTTTTAACGTCTTATTTCTAAGTCTTCTGTTAGAGATCTTAAGGGAAATTACAGCAAATTGTAGCTTTATAAAGTCTTGCTTGAGACATATAAGACATAGACATGGAATTACTTTTTTGGAACTAATTACTATAATCAGATATGATAGTTCCATTTCTTTATCTTGTTTATATCCTGAGTTTTATTTAGACACTTTTCATTTCTTTGTAATGATTATTTTCTTTTTTAAAAAATTTTACTTATTTATTTGAAAATCGGAGTTACAGATAGAGAGAGAGAGAGAGAGAGGGAGAGAGGTCTTCCATCCGCTGGTTCACTCCCTAATTGGCTACAATAGCCAGAGCTGCACCGATCCAAAGGCAGGAGCCAGGAGTTCCCATGCAGGTGCAGGGGCCCAAAGACTTTGGCCATCTTCTACTGCTTTTCAGGCCATATCAGAAAGCTGGATCGGAAGTGGAGCAGCTGGGTCTTGATCTGGCACCCAAATGGGATGCCGGCACTGCAGTCAGTGGCTTAACCTTCTACACCACAGCACCAACCCCTGTAATTAATTATTTTCATTTATTTGAAAGGGTGAGAGAGAGAGAGAGAGAGAGAGAGAAAGAGAGACCTTGTATCTACTGGTTTACTTTTACAAATACCAGCAACAGCCAGGACTGAGTGTGACTGAAGCAAGAAGCCTTGAATTCAATCTTGGTATCTTTTGTGGGTGGCGGGGATTTCATTGCTTGAGTCATCACCTGCTCCTTCCAAGAATGCACAACAACATTAGTGGGAAGGTGGGATCTGAGGTAAAACTAGGACTCATACCCAGGCACCAAGATATTGGATGCAGGCATCTCATCCACTGCACCAAATGCCGCCTTTATTTAGACTTATTTCTATAGAAACTAAATTGTCATTGCATTTTGAGAAAAAAAATAATAAAAATTTCTGAGAAATTTCATTAAAAGAATGTCTTTCTGGGCTGACTCTGTGGCACAGCGGGTTAAAGCCAAGGCCTGCAGCACCAACATCCAATATGGGCACCGGTTCAAGTCCTGGCTACTCCACTTCTGATCCAGCTCACTGCTAATGTGCCTGGAAAAGCAGCAGAGGATGGCCCGGGTCCTTGGGCCCCTGCACCCACTTGGGAGACCAGGAGGAAGTTCCTGGCTCCTGGCTTCAGATAGGTTCAGTTCAGCTCTGGCCATTGCAGCCATCTGGGGAGTGAACCAGCGGATGGAAGATCTCTTTCCTATGTCTCTCTGTGGCTCTGTCTTTCAAATAAATAAATACATCTTTTTTTTTTTTTTAAAGAAAGTATGTCATTCTATTGTCCTCTTTGAAAATATGCCCTTAAAATTTTACACACATGGAAGAAAGTGATATGAACATGAATTGTAGGTTTCTTACTCTGTAATGTAATCTCATTTTTGCTTTGAGGGGAACCAGATGCCATGGATCCTCTGGTACATACTGGTTTCTTGGTTATGTATTTTTTATATATATTTTTATTTTTGACAGGCAGAGTGGACAGTGAGAGAGAGAGACAGAGAGAAAGGTCTTCCTTTGCTGTTGGTTCACCCTCCAATGGCCGCCGCGGCTGGCGCGCTGCAGCCGGCGCACCACGCTGATCCGATGGCAGGAGCCAGGTGCTTCTCCTGGTCTCCCATGCGGGTGCAGGGCCCAAGCACTTGGGCCATCCTCCACTGCACTCCCTGGCCACAGCAGAGGGCTGGCCTGGAAGAGGGGCAACCGGGACAGAATCTGGCGCCCCGACCGGGACTAGAACCCGGTGTGCCGGCGCCGCTAGGCGGAGGATTAGCCTAGTGAGCCGCGGCGCCAGCATGTATTTGTTTTCATTTCTGTTTTTTTAGACTATGTTAACAGAATATTTAGATTAAAGAATTAAAAGCCATGGGGAACTGTGTTAACTAGTTGGCTGAAAAACAGGCATGTCAAGAAATTTGGACCTTCTGAATGGAAAAAGGCCCTTGCTGTATTTCATCATTTTTCTGAACTGTTGAAAGCCCTTATTCTTGTATAACTGGGAGCATATCAGTATTATTGTACATGCAACCCTTTTGTGCTAGCTTCAGTGAAATATATTTACATAAGAGATTGTAAATATCTCCACAGATGGAAAGTTTTTCCAACCTATAATCATTCTCATAAATATTGCTATTTGTTAATTTATTATATTCAGTCTCAATTGGATTAATATAGTCAACTATATTAAATTAGATTTTTCAAATTAAATGATCCAAATGATTGCATTTTTCTTTCTCCTCTACAGGGTCTGAGGAGAATGCCAAGATACAGAGAGAAGCTTGGGCCACAGGATGCTCCTGTAAGTGTGCTTGTTTTCATTTATATTTCTGAGACCCGTATTTCAACTTTTTTTGCAGATGTGCTTTATACAACATGAAATTAACAATACTGGTTACCTACTTTTTAATTTTTATTTTGGAATAATGCTAGATGTATGGAAGTTTGGAGTATATTACATATATAGTATATATAAATATATATGTGTGTTTTATATATATATAGTTTTATATATATATTATAGATTTTCTGCTCACCATCACCAAGATTCTTTACTGTTAACAATTGCATAACCACAGTTCAGTCATTGCCTACTTATTTTAATATAAAACAGTGAGAAAATACAGTATCATGAAATAATAGCCCATAGAAAAATAGGGACTTTGAAATAAATTTAATAGGTAACATCAAGCAATTATTTTATACCAAACATTCTTGCAACCACTTTTATGCTATTTTCATCACAATCCTAACTGATAGGTATTATGAGTATACTCTTTTAGAGTTCTGAGACCCTGTTCACCTGTCTTTGGATTAATTTTACAGCTTGAAAAGTATTCTTATAATCTTTTTATATATATCTTTAACCTGGGTAGAGAGGTATATTTGTTAATTCTCGTCAAGCTCTCTAAAAATCAGACTACAGTTAGCTTATATTTCAAACTTGGAATTCACTACATTGCACTCACTGCTGATTACAAACAATGAGTGTCATCTGGCCTTTGTTATTTTGAGATTTTATCATTTCCATTACTATTGGGAGTCCTAGACTTACTGCATCCTCTACTGTTAGCCTAGACCACAGAGGACAACCTCCTCAGTTTCTCACTGATACCAAAGTCAGGGCCCTGGTTTGAAAGAGCAAGGGACTATTTCTTAAGATACTAGTAATCAAAATATCCTCTCAGAACATAGGCAGTATTGTAGAATAAAATCAGGCATTAGCTTATCCTGCCTTACACATTATATCCAATCTGTTATGTTTGTTTCTCTGTTCTTCTATCATCTTCCAAGGCAGTTATAACCATTCTACCTCATGTGTTATATGCTTAACCTACTATGCCAGCCCCTATTTATTTATTTTTAAAGGTTTATTTATTTATTTATTTATTTGAAGGTCAGAGTTAGAGAGAGAGAGAGAGAGAGAGAGAGAGAGAGAGAGAATCTTCCATCTGCTGTTTCACTCTCTATATGGCTACAATAGCCAAGGCTGAACCAGGCAACCTGGAGCTGCATTCAGGCCTCCCATGTGGGTGGCAGGGGCCAAGCAATTGGCCATATTCTGCTGCTTTTCACAGATCATTAGTAGGGAGCTGGATCGAAAGTGGAACAGCTGGGACTGACCTGGTACCCATATGGGATGTCGTCATTGTAGGCAGTGGCTTTACCCACTGTGCCACAATGCAATCCCCAGGGCCTTTATTAATTTGAAACTGATGGAATTAAAAAATAATCCTCAAGGAAAATTAGAAATCTAGAATTATATTTTTCTAACACTTATTTCCTTTAAATTTAGCCTTTAAACCAACAGTTTGTATTTCATGCCTGTCTTTATAAATGTAAATTTCCAGGAAATTTCCAGTTAATATATTTAACTCTCTTTGATTGTATGTGTACCAAAGGGAAGAATGACATTTCACAAATTGAAAAGTATGCAAATTACCCTTACATTCTTATATATTTATTCATTTTATTTATTTGAAAGGCAGAAAGAGCATAAAGAGATTTCCCATCTGCTATTTCACTGCTCAAGTATCCAAAATAGCCAGGGATAGGCCTGGCTGAATTCAGGAGCCCAGAACTCAAACTTGGGCCCCCTACATGGGTGACAGTCACCCAAGTATTTGAGCCATCACGTGCTGCATCCCAAGTTGTGCATTAATAGGAAGTTGAAATTGGTAGTGGAGCTGAGATTAGAAGCCTGACACTTTGATATGGGACACAGGTGTCCCAAGTAGTGGCCTAACAGCTGAGTCAAATGCCCATCCCTGGAACTTATTTTTCATGAAGGAAAGACTAGAGTATGCTAATTGTTCCTAATGAAAAAAAAAAAAAAAAGGAAAACAGGGAAATGAAATTATGTGATATGTAACTAAAACAATCACTTATAATCATGTAATTATAACATCAAATAATCTGTTGTGTTATGACAATATTAGCAGAAAATTGATGCAAATGAGATTCAAAGGTGGCGGAATAGGGTATGATGTACTGCTCTAGGCTAGGGATAAATAGTAGGGAAAAAAAGTGTACAAAGTGCATTCTCAGGGGAGAATTAGGCAGAAAACCACAGTTGAAATTCTATGGAAGAAGGAGGAAGGCATGGACCTGTGTGGAAGGTGTAGCCATGTACCATGAACACAGACAAAACACACAACTCTGGCAGCATAGGGCCTGAGAAAGCACCAGCTTTGGATACTGAGATGGGATCAAACTGCAGCAACCTGTGCTACTAGTGATATAGCCAGAAGGAGAGTGTGGCATGAGTCTGGCCTGGAGTGCTAAGGGGGGAGAGAGTACCCACTGACCCAGTTTAAAAAAAAAAAAAAAAGGACACATTTCTCTCACCGCATCCTCCCCACAATGGTACACGGCAGCCATCTGAGAGAGGGCAGTAGCAATTTGAGCAGAAATGGCTGCGGCGGAAGCCCTTATGGATGTGCACTGCAGCTGGCTGAGACAAGATGCCATCTTCTCAGCAGGACTGGTGGCAACAGCTCCAGTGTAACTGGCAGGCAGAAGGGACCATTTGGCCAATGAGTCTTGTGATGTGTGTGAATGAGAGATTCTAGCAGAAGGGAAAAATGCACTTTCCCCCACTGACTTCAAGTCTGGCTGGAAGGATTGACAGGGGGCTGGGCATCAAGTTAGGTCTGTGAGGCACCCCAAGCTATAGACACTAGGGCTCAAGCCTCTAAGGCATAGCAGTCACAGGCAGCTGGTTCTGGCAACATCTGCCTCTCTGTGGACCAGACAGGCTGGTGGGACAAAACAGACCCTCAACACCCTGTGACTGTAGGAGTATTATGTGTTGAGACTCTGGGGACTCTCTGTCTGCTCAAGAGGGCGCAGGGTATGGATGGGTCGCTGGACAATCACTGTGTGTGGCTCCAAACACTCGGAGCTCCCTGGTTGCCTGGGGTAGGTTATTGCAACAGGATCAATGCTTTGAGTGAGGACTGCACAGATCATTTGTGTGGTTCATATGGTTGTACCAACAGGTGCACCCATGCATTGATCATCTTAGAGGAGAGGAGGTGAGGATGTGATCACACCAACGGAGATGACCATACCCCCATTCTGTTAACAAAAGAAGATCTACCACGCCAAACTTGGGCATCACCCTGGATACTCACCCCATCCTGGAGCACTGAACATAGCTTCCTGGCCACATCCAACATACACCTCTGGGTATTCACTAAAAGAGCAGGCATCCCACTAAACAACGGAGACATAGTTCAAAGATAAAAGCCAACAGAGGGAAAAACCAATGTCTCCACAAATGCCAAAAAACAAACACAGAAATTCAAGAAATAATAATAAAAAAGACAACATGACCTCCCCAAAGGAATACAACAACACTTCAATATTAGAATGTGAAGATGAAGAGATTGAGGAAATGCCAGAAATGGAATTCAAAAGATTAATCATAGGATTACTCAGAAGCAAGAAGAAGCAAATCTATGAATTATAGAAAACCAAACATAACATGAATGAAAATTTTCTCCATGAAGATGAGATTTTAAAGAGAAATCAAAATGAATTAGAAATGAAGAATTCGATAAAGCAAATAAATATGAAGTGGAAAGCCTTAACAACAGACTTTGTGAGAAAGAAGAAAAAAATTCCAAGCTACAAGAGAAATCTTTGGAAATTTTTGAGTCAGAACAACAACAAAAAGAATAAATTAGAAAAATTAAAAACAGTGTTGGAGATTTATGGGATACTATCAAATAACACAACATACGGGTCTTAGGAGTTCTTGAAGGTGTGGAAAGAGAGAATGTACTGGAAGGGCTATTTAGTGAAATAATTACAGAAAATTTCCCCAATTTGGAGAAATAAAGGGACATCCAGGGGCGGGCACTGTGACGTAGCTGGTAAAGGCACCACCTGCAGTGCCAGCATGCCATTTGGCCCTGGTTCAAGTCCTGGCTGCTCCACTTCCAATCCAGCTCTCTGCTGTGGCCTAGGAAAGCAGTGGAAGATAGTCTGAGTCCTTGGGCCCCTGCATCCATGTGCGAGACTCGAAAGAAGCTCCTGGCTCCTGGCTTCAGATCAGCACAGCTCTGACAGTTGTGGCCAATTGGGGTGTGAACCAGTGAATGGAAGACCTCTCTCTCTCTCTGCCTCTCCTTCTTTCTCTGTATAACTCTAACTTTCAAATAAATAAATAAATCTTTAAAAAAAAAAAGAAGAAAGGGACATCCAAGTACATGGAGTACATAGAACTCCTAATAGAAGTGACCAGAAAAGATCTTCACCATGACACATTGTAGTCAAACTTTCAGCAGTAAAACATAAAGAAAAGATTGCAAAATGTGCATGAGAGAAGCACCAAACTACATTCAGAGGATCTCCATTTAGACTCAGCTGACTTCTCATCAGAAACTTTACAGGCTAGGAGAGAATGGAGAGACAGTGTAAGTCTTAAGAGAAAAAAAAAAAACTGTCAACCCAGAATACTGTACCCTGCAAAGCTCTCATTTATGAATGAAGGTGAAATAAAGACTTTCCATAGCAAACAGAAATTGAAAGAATCTTTCACCACTCATTCATCCTTAAAAAAGGTGCTTAAGGATGTGCTATGGAGCAGACCCTGTGGTGTAGCAGGTAAAGCCACCACCTGCAATGCTGGATTCTCACAGGTTTCAGTCCCAGATACTCCACTTCTGATCCAGCTGTCTGCTCTGACCTGGGAAAGCAGTGGAAGATGGCCCGTGTCCTTGAGCCCCTGCACATACATGGGAGACCTGGACGAAATTCCTTGCTCCTGGCTTTGGATCGACCCAGCTCCAGCTGGTGTGACTATTTGGGAGGGACCAGTGGATGCAGCACCTCTCTCTCTCTCTCTGCCTCTGGGTCTCTTTAACTCTGCCTTTCAAATAAACATAAATCTTTAAAAAAAAGGATATGTATTATGCACAGACACACAGAAGGATAATCATCCTTATGAAAGAATGTGAAGACAGAATTTCCCAGGAAAAGTACAAAAGAAATCTAAAATAAACAAGGGAATATTTATGAGAAAATGGCAGGGCCAAGTCATTACTTATCAATATTAACCTTGAATATAAATGGCCTACACTCTCGAGTTAAGAATACAGACTGGATGAATGGACTAAAAACCATGACCCATCTATTTTCTGCCTATAAGAAACACACCTCACCAACAAAGATACATACAGACATCCAGTGAAAAGATGGAAAAATATATTCCATGCTAATGAAAAGCAAAAAAAGGCAGATGTAGCCATCCTTTTTATTTGACAGGTAGAGATATGGACAGTGAGAGAGAGACAGAAAAGTCTTCCTTCCATTGGTTCACCCCCAAAATGGCCTCAATGGCTGAAGCTATGCCGATCCAAAGCCAGGAGCCAGGTGCTTCCTCCTGGTCTCCCACGTGGGTACAGGGGCCCAAGCACTGGGCCATCCTCCACTGCCCTCCTGGGCCACAGCAGAGAGCTGGACTGGAAGAGGAGCAACTGGGACTAGAACCTGGCACCATATGGGATGCCGGTGCCACAAGGAGGAGGATTAACCAAGTGAGCCACAGCACCAGCCCCATGTAGCCATCCTAACATGACAAAATAGAGTTTAATACAAAAACTGGGGGCTGGCACCGTGGCTCACTTGGTTGATCCTCCACCTGTGGGTAATCCTCCGCCTGCGGCGCCGGTATCCCATATGGGCACCGGATTCTAGTCCCAATTGCTCCTCTCCAGTCCAACTCTCTGCTGTGGCCTGGGAAGGCAGTGGAGGATGGCCCAAGGGCATGGGCCCCTGTGCCCACATGGGAGACTGGGAAGAAGCACCTGGCTCCTGGCTTCAGATCGGCGCAGCGCTGGCTGTGGTGGCCATTTGGGGGGTGAACAAACGGAAGGAAGACCTTTCTCTCTGTTTCTTTCTCTCAGTGTCTAACTCTATCTGTCAAATAAAAAAAACACTAAAACTGTTAAAAAGACTGAGAAGGGCACTATGTAATGATTAAGATATCAATTCAACAGGAAGATGTGACTAAATAAATATATATGTACCCAATTCCAGGGTACCTGGCTATTTAAAAGAAATGTTAATGGATCTAAAGGGAGACATAGACTCCAGTACAATAGTAACAAGGGACTTCAACACCCCACTTTCATCAATGGACAGGTCGACTAGACAGAAAATCAACAAAGAAACAGCAGAGTTAATCAACAGTATGGCTCAAATGGACCTAACTCATATCTACAGAACTTTTCACCCCACAGTTCAGAGTACACATTTTTGTATCAGTGCATGAAACTTTCTCTAAGATTAGACTGTATTCTAGGACTTAAAGCGAATCTCAGCAAATTTTAAAAAATCAGAATCATTCCATGCATCTTCTCTGACCAAACTGAATTGAAACTGGAAGTCAACAATACAAGAAATAGTACATATGCATGCACAATCTCTAAACCATATGCAAACACAAGAAGATTGAACAACATGCTCCTGAATGAACAATGGGTCATAGAAGAAATCAAAAGAGAAAAAAATTTCTGGAAATGAATGAAGACAATGGGCTACAGCAAAAGCATTGTTAACAGGGAAGTTTATAGCAATTGTGCCTACATGAAAAAATTGGAAAGGTACCAAATAAATGAGCTATCAATGCATCTCAAGGAACTAGAAAAACAACAACAAACAAAATGCAAAATTAGTATGAGAAAAGAAGTAATATCAGAGAAGAAAGAAACAAAATTAAAACAAAAAATTCAAAAGATCAGCAAAACAAAGACCTGGTTCTTTGAAAAAATAAACAAAAATGATATACCATTGGCCCAACTAACCAAAACAAAGAGGGAGAAGACCCAAATCAATAAAATAAAAGATGAAAAAAAGAAATGTAACAACAAATATCACAGAAATAAAAATAATCATTAGGAATTACTCAAAGAGCTGTATGCCAAAAAATTGGGAAACTTAGAAGAAATGGATAGATCCCTGGACACACAATCTACCAAAATAGAGTCATGAAGATATAGAAAACCTAAACAGACCAATAACCAAGACAAAGATCAAATCAGTAATAAAGACCCTCCCAACAAAGAAAGCCCAGGACTGTATGGCTTCACTGCTGATTTCTACCATATTTTAAAAAATTAACCCCAATTCTTCTCAAGCTATTCAAAAACAATTTTAAAAAGAGGGAATCCTCCTGAACTCCTTCTATGAAACCTGCATCATCTTAATTTTTAAACCAGATAAAGATCCAATAAAGTGAACTATATATCCCTGATGAACATAGATGTAAAAATCCTCAAATTAAAATATATCTTATATATTTTAATATATTAATATTTATATTAAAATATAAAAAATATTAGCTATTCAAATCCAACAACACATCAGAGAGATCATTCACCTGGACCAAGTGAGATTTATTCTTTGTATGCAGGGATGGTTCAATATTTGCAAATCAATCAATGTGATACATCACATTAACAAATTGAAGAACAAAAACCATATGGTTATCTCAATAGATGAGGAGAAAATATTTGATAAAATACAACATCTTTTCATGATGAAAACCTTAAGCAAACTGGGTATAGAAGAAACATTATTCAACACAATCCAAGCAGTTTATGGCAAACCCATGGCCAGCAACTTATTGAATGTGTAAAATTGGAAGCATTTCCACTAAGACACAGAACAAGACAAGGATGTCCACTCTCACCATTCTATTCATTGTAGTCCTGGAAGTTTTAGCCAGAGCCATCAGGCAGGAAAGGAAATCAAAAGGATACAAATTGGGAATGAGGAAATAAAACTATCCCTATTTGCAGATGACATGATTCTATATATAGAGGATCCAAGAGACTCCACCTAGAGAGTATTGCAACTCATAAGAGTTTGGTAAAGTAGCAGGATATAAAATTAACACAGAAAAATTAATAGCCTTATATACAGAGACAGTGCCATGACTGAGAAAGAACTTCTAAAATCAATCCCATTCACAACAGTTCAAAAAAATTCAATACCTTGGAATAAATGCATTCAAGAATGTCAAAGATCTCTACAATAAAAATTATAAAACACTAATGAATAAGACATTTAAAAATGGAAAAATCTTCCGTGTTCCTGAATTGGAAGAATCAACATCAAAATGTCCATACTACCAAAAGCAATTTAGAAATTCAATGTGATCCCAATCAAAATACCAATGACTTTCTGTCGCTCCCTCTCTTCATGGAGGAACGACACTAAACCCTGCCTAGGCTTCATATCCGAGTCACGGCACCATTATGTCGCTCCCCCTCTTCGTGGAGGAACGACACAGGACCCTGCGCTGTTCTTTCGTCTGCTCGGCCCTCCCCGGGTTTGCTGCTGGTTCTTCCCGGGTTGGCTACCGACCCTTCCACCCCCGTGGAAGGGCGGTTCCCCCTGCCACATTCCCCACTTCCGCGGGGGAGCGGCACACCGCCGGCCGGCTCTCTCAGGGGCTGCACAGGTGTTCCTTCAGATAGATGTTCCCCTTAGATGTTCCTGGTGCATGCCGTCTCTCTCCTCCTTTATAGTCCTCCTCCGCCAATCCTAACTCGGCTGCCCACACGCCAACTACGCTGCTCTCCTCCAATCAGGAGCAGGATCAGCTCCTGGAGGTCATCACTCAAGTTGGCAAGAGGCAGCTGCGTAGAAGCTGTTTTCTCCTCTCCCAGTGCCATATTGTGGGAGAGCAGATGCATAGAATAAGTCTTAATTCCAGTAACTCAGTCCAGTCCGGGTTGCTCCCCACAACTTTCTTCACAGATCTAGAAAAAATAATGCTCAAATTCATATGGAAACACAAGAGACCTCAAGTAGCTAAACTGATTTATTCAACAAAAACAAAGCTAAAGCATCACAATACCAAATCTTAAGACTTACTACAGGGCAGTTATAATCAAAACAGCCTGGTACTGGTACAAAAACAGACATCAGACATGCACAGCGATAGAACTGAATAGAAACTCCAGAAATCCGCCCACGCATCCACAACCAACTTATCTTTGACAAAGGAGCTAAAATCAATGCCTGGAACAAGAACAGTTTCTTGTTTCTTGGTGCTGGGAAAACTAGATCTCCATATGCAGAAGTATGAAATAAGATCCTTACCTTACACCTTACACAAAAATCCACTCAAAATGGATCAAAGACCTAAATTTATGACCCAGTGTCATCAAAATAGAGATCATTGGGGAAACTCTGCAAGATATTGACATGGGCAACGACTTCTTGGAAAACACCCCAAAGGCATAGGCAATCAAAGCCACAATTGACAAATGCAATTACATCAGTCTTAGAGACTTCTGCACTGCAAAAGAAACACTTAGCAAAGTAAAGAGGCAACTGACAGAACTGAAGAACTATTTGCAAACTGTGCAACTGATAAAGGATTAATATCCAGAATCTATAAAGAGCTCAAGAAATTTAACAAGAAAAAAATAATCCAGTTAAGAAATGGCCAAAAGGTTTGAACAGGAATTTTTCAAGAGAGGAAGTTCAAATGGTCAACAGACAGTTGGAAAAAATGCTCAGGATCAGGAAAATGCAAATCAAAACCACAATGAGGTTTCACTTCACCCCAGTTAGATTGACTCTCATACAGAAGTCAACAAAAAACAAATGCTGGCAAGGATGTATGGGAAAAGGTGCCCTAATCTACTGCTGGTTTGAATGTAAACTGGTACAGCCATTGTGGAAGACAGTCTGGAGATACCTCAGAAATCTGAATATAGATCTACCTTATCACCCAGCCATACTACTTTTAGGAATTTACCTAAATGGAAAGACATCAGAATCTGAAAGAGTTATCTGTACCCCATGTTTATTGCACCTCAATTCATAATAGCTAAAATACAGAATCAACCATGCTGTCCACCAAATGATGACTGGATAAAGAAATTATGGTATATAGTTACTATGGAGTACTACTCAGTTGTAAAAAAAAAAAAAGTGAAATCCTGTCATTTTCAACAAATCTGTAGCACTGCGCCTGATACAGATGCAACTGGAAATCACTATACTTAGTGAAATAAGCCAGTCTCAAAAAGATATCATATGTTTTCTCTGATCTGGGGTAACTAATAGAATACTTAAAATGAAATGTTTTGGCGTGAAATGGACATTTTTAGATTTAATGATTGTTTACAGTCTTTGTCTCTTCTGTTGAGGGACAGTGTTTTTTTCTTCATACTTTTTTTTTAACTCTTTACTGAGTGTAGGGTTAACCTTACAAGTATTAAGTAAACTGAAAATAGATCTTTGTAAAAATTAAGGATGGGAATAGGGGAGGGGGAGGAAGAAGGGTTGGAATGTAGGCGGGAGGGAGGGTAGGAAGGGTGGGAAGTATCACTATGTTCCTCAGTCTGTATTTATGAAATATATGAATCTTGTATAACTTAAACAATTTTTTTAAAAATAGAAGAAAAATTGAAATAGATGCAAAAAGAAAGCATTAAACTGAATGAAAGTCTGCTCTTGGACAGAGTGCCTGAGAATAATAAATAACAGAATGTTGTAAACAAAGGGAAGTTAAAGTTTGTCAGAGGTTGTCAGACAGCTAGCTGTTCTTTTACACAATGCTGGCCACCACTCCACCTCTCTGCCTCATTCCTAGTTTTTCACACAGTCCTTAAAGCACTGGGCAGGCAGACTACTTGGCTTCTATGTCGGAATGAATTTAAAGTAATCTGCAGAGATGAGTTATATTTGTCAGTAAGTCAGAATTTGTTTTTTTTTTCCTCAGGAACTTGGAATAAATTCCAGCAATACAGTGGGAGAATATTAGGATTATGCTAGCTAACTAATTGGGTAAATATGAAAGAATAAATGTCACACAACATGGCACATTGGCTTAACCTTCCCTTCTAGTTTTCCTTTGGCAGTAATTGACAAAGGAGTTTCACTTGCAAGACTGGGCTATAATAAATGACTGGCCATGGGCATTCACCTGGCCCATCCAAAGAATGTGTTCTCATGAGCTTTTGTTGAGAATTATATGAGGTAATCTATGCAAATCTGTAGCACTGTGCCTGATACAGAGGACACTCTTCATGTAGGTTCAGCTCCTTCCTACTTATACTGCTCAAACTGAGTTTTGAACGTAGGAACAAACAAACAAACAAGACAAAATATGTAGCTGAGCTGACATTTTAAATACGCTTTACAATGTGAGAATCGTCACATCCAATTGTTCTGTAGACTCTAGTGCCATCTTTAAAATATGTGCCAAAGCCATGTCATGCCTGCTGAAAGACGATGTCTAAGTCATTTCACAAACGAGTCCTTGCTTTCACTGAGGACTCATTGTGAATGGAGTAGTACGTTCCTAGGGTCCCCATGCATCTGATCTGTTCACTGAAGTTATTGTCTTACTACCACTGGCCCTAGCCCCAGTCTCAATATATACCCCTATGAAAGTATGCACAGGCCTTCTTTCTTTTTTAAGACATTTATTTACTTATTTGAAAGGCAAGGAGGCAAAGAAGTAGAAACAGAGAAGAGAGATCTTCCATCTATTGATTTACTACACAAATACCCACAAGAGCTAGGGTTGGTCCAGGGCAAAGCCAGGAGCTAGGTACTCCATCTTGGTCTCCCACATGGGTTGCAGGAGCCCAGGTATTTGATCCATCTTCTACTGCTTTCCTAGGTACATTTATAGGAAGTTGGATCAGAAGCAGAGCACCTGGAACTCCAACCCACACTCTGATATATGATGCAGTGGCTTAACCTGCTATGCCAACAGACCGGCCTCTGCTTTCTTTCTTTATGTGAGGCCTTACATCCCTAGAATGAGCTTGGGCTAGGAAAATAAAGAAGAAAAATTCAAAAAACCTAAGACTGTGAGTCAGTAAAAGGAGGGTGGCTCCCAGTGCAGCATCAAGTTAAGTTCCATTAGCAATCTCAGGGCACACAATTGTTCACACTGGATACTTCATCTCCTCCTGGTTTTCTTTAGTACTGGTGTTGTCTACTGAAACTTCCTTAAACTCAAACATCTAGGGACACTGTTTCTTTCAGAAACTGCATCCCTTTCTTAGCCTCCACACCCCACTATAAAATTCCTGAGTCTTTGTTTTTTAGCCAGAATCCTGTTCTGGTAAGATTCTGTCATGTCCTCTGGCTCTCTGGATGAATAATTTATCATATATACTTATTTGCATTTTAGTTTATAATAACACGAATTTAATGTGTTTTGTTGATACAGACTAATCTTTAAAGTCCTATTAGTTTAATATTTGAGGTCCCTTTAGATTAGATCCGCATAGGGATATAATATGCTGGGTAAATTATAGGAACCAATTAATTTTGCATTTCAGATAAAGATAAATTTTTAGGATAAGTATCTTCCAATTATTGCATGGAAACAAAAACACAAGTACTAAAAGTGACTTGTTCATCTGAGTTAAAACTTAACTTGGCATTCTGCATTTTTATTCGCTGTCTTGGGTTGAAATCAAAGTCAGTATTAGGTTACCTTGCCCACTTTGCTCTACTTTTACTGTTGCTTTATTTTTTAGCATCCTTTCATTCCTATCAAAGTGTTTTGAATAAAACAGATGGACTTGTTGCTTCCATGTTGCCAAAAATTTTCCAGTTCATTAGAGATTTGTAGGCCAGATGTTTTCTTCTTTAATAAATGCTTTCTTGAAGGTCAAAGGAATTGATATTTTTTTCTGTTTTTTAAAGGAGGTAAACTTCATTCTCCTCAGACAACCTTGTTTGTACTAACATCACTATTTTCAGTTTTCCCAAGGGCTGCAGCATGGGTAGGGAGCAATTACTCAGAGGCCAGGATTCTTGAGAGGGGTCTCTTAAAAGTCGGGCTGGGGCCAGTGCTGTGATATAGTAGGCTAAGCCTCTGCCTGCAGTGCTGGTTCGTTTCCTGGGTGCTATTCTTTTCACCCAGATCTCTGCTTATGGCCTGGGAAAGCAGTGGAGGATGGCCCAAGTGCTTGGGCTCCTGCACCCACATGGGAGACCAGAAGAAGCTCCTGGCTCCTGGCTTTGGATCGGCTCAGCTCTGGCCATTGCGGCCATCTGGGGAGTGAACCATCAGATGGAAGACATTTCTCTGTGTCTTTCCATCTCTGTCTGTGTCTCTCCCTCTTTCTTTATGTAACTCTATCTCTCAAATAAATAAATCTTAAAAAAAAAAGAAGTCTGGGGCAAGACTGTTGGAGCTGGCAGGCCCCACCCCAAGTCTGGGAAGGTGCAGTATCTTTAGGAGGGCACAGGGTCCAGGCCATGGATCACCATGCGGGGCAGCTGCCTCTATACAGCATCACTTCCTCAGGGCCTGTGTCAACCACCTGAAGACCTTGTGCAGCAGCTACAGGCCACCTTTCCATCCTGGGAGCCAGGCTGATGGTTTCCAGGACTTCAGCTCCTCTGCAAAGTGAGATGACAGACATCAGGGGGATGTGCTGGTCTAGGGGTTGAGGCCTAAGGGGTGGGAGCAAGTGAAGGGGTCTCTGCCAGCCACTCCAGGAGCCCCACTTGCCCCTAATTTCCTGTGTCCCATCTAGAACCATGTGCATGTGGAGTGCCTCCTCCCACCAGAGCTGTGTGCTTGGTCAGGATGGGGTATGCTCAGGTGCCAATGGCTCAGGGTTCTTCACATGCAGCAGCGTTCCTGCTGGGGCCACTGAACTTTGATCTGGGGCATTCCCTCCCAGGACAGGGGTGTGAGTGACTCTGGGCTGGGCCCTCCAGTGACAGACCGGAGACTCCTGGTCCAGTACAAGTCCCACAGCGGCTTCTGTGGCCACCGTCTCCTCCTGCAGCATCTGGGTTTGCTTCTGCAGAAACTTGTGGGCTTCCTCCACAGGTCTTCAGCACCCACAAGGGATTTTTGTTTATGGAGACCTTCTGCTTGGGTTTAAGGTATATCTATTGCTGATGGAAGGGACAGCTACTCCTGGTGCTTATATTCAGCACCAGGAAAAAGGGTTTGGGTGTCTCCTGTGCTGGTTTGCATGGAGCTGCAGCTCCTCTAGGCTGTGGCCTTAGTGGTCAGGGCTTGTCCACAAGCTGCATGTGCGGGTTGTGGTGCCACAGTGGGATGCACTTGAGCCAAATACAGACCTGCACTGCTCAGCAGGTTTCTGGTGGGTGGGGAGGTGAGGGCCTGAGGGGGTTGTGGTGGGACCTAGCCTGCTTGGGCACCAGGAAGGGTTGTGGGCCTCTTGCACTGGTCAGGTCTGGGTGGCTCTTGAGCCTGACTTGTGCTCTCTGACGGTTGAAACTGCATGGGGACAGGTGAGCTGGAATCTCTGGTGGGGAGGGGGCAGGGAATGTTTGGGGTGGTAGCCAGGGCTCCACATTAGATCTCTCCCCCAGCTCACCTGGGTTGGGCCCTCCAGCTCATCCACTGGCCGGTGGCATCACTGACCAGGAATTGAATTTTCGCAAACAAATCACTTGTTATACTTTGAAACACTGTTTGTTTTGTTGTTCCTGTAACAAGGAAACAATTTCTTGTTCTGTAATGGAGATATGTATTTCTATAGATACATTTCTATAGTGAGGCACACACATTTGGAAAACTCACTGAATCCTGCAGCACGGTTTAACTGACATTGGGATACTTTAGGGATACTAGGAAATAACTTGGTTAATCCTCTGATGACTGCATCAAGTTTTAATTGTGTGGTACATTGATGGGATTGAAATGCCCAGGTTTAAACTGAAACAGAACAAATCCTACAAGTGCAGTAGATTGGAGCCAGTTTTCCTCCCTCATTTAATTTGTTTCAAGAATCTAAATGTAGGGGCCAGTGCTGTGGCATAGAAGGTTAAGCTTCTTCCTGCCATGCCAGCATCCCATATAGGCTCTGGTTTGAGTTCAAGCTATTCCACTTCCAATCCAACTTCCTGCTAATGCACCTGGGAAAGCAGTGAAAGATGGCTCAAGTGCTTGGGACCCTGCATAGGAGACCCAGATGAAGTTCCTGGCTCCTGGCTTCGACCTGGCCCAACCCCGGCCATTGTGGCTATTTAAGGAGTGAACCGGCAGATGGAAGACCTCTCTCTCTCTGTCTCTGTCTCTGTAACTCTTCCTCTCAAATAAATAAAATAAAACCTAAAAAAAAAATCTATAAGTAGTACTGCTATATACACAGATGTGGGCTTGAAGGACCTGAATACTTATCCAACAGCACGTTAAAATCTAACTTTGCAGAAGTAAGATTTTTCTTATTCTCTGCTTAACTTGGAAGTGCCTGGTATGGGGCTGTTCCTGGGTTTTCATTATTAATCTGCTGTGTTAAATGTTAATATGTCATAAGCAGAAAAAAACTCATAAATGTAGTAAAAAAAATCTAGATTTTGTGGAGGTTCAGAAGAGGGGGGAAATAAACTAACAGTGATGGATGTGCAGAAATTCTGCAACCGGAGATTGTGGCATGAAGAGTATTCTGAGTCCAGCAACATCATCCCACGAGTTCTACTGCTACCTTAGGCTTGGAAGGGGCCCAATTTAAGGACAACTGGCAATGAAACAACTATGATCCTTTCATATAATCCAACTAAGAGGGCCAAAGAAACAGCATGTATTATTATACAATGAAACAAATAATGTGGCTTATCCAAATCAGAGAAATGAAAAGTAAGATGTTTGTAAAGTGAAAGACAAACATTAGTATACAATTTAGATATTGAAATGTTAAAGGGGAAATTATTGTAATATGTTAAATTTTAGTGTTTTGGCCGGCACTGCGGCTCAATAGGCTAATCCTCCACCTAGCGGCGCCAGCACACCGGGTTCTAGTCCCGGTCGGGGCACCGGATTCTGTCCCGGTTGCCCCTCTTCCAGGCCAGCTCTCTGCTGTGGCCAGGGAGTGCAGTGGAGGATGGCCCAAGTGCTTGGGCCCTGCACCGCATGGGAGACCAGGATAAGTACCTGGCTCCTGCCTTCGGATCAGCACGGTCCACCGGCCGCAGCACGCCAGCCATGGCGGCCATTGGAGGGTGAACCAGCAGCAAAGGAAGACCTTTCTTTCTGTCTCTCTCTCACTATCCACTCTGCCTGTCAAAAATAATAATAATAAATAAATAAATAAATAAATAAATAAATTTTAGTGTTTTTTAAAAACAGTAAAGTCATATCTTTGTGGCCCACATCATAGAATTTTATAGCTAGTTGAATAATGACTGATATCTAAATATTTTTCAACCAGTTTGAGGAAATATAGGGGTACTTATTAGGGAATTATAATGATAATTTGGCTAAAAATAACCTCAGTGGGTCAGTCTTGAAAGTTATTGTGTGAAAAGTGTTTCCAAGATTGCTCATATCTAATGAGTTCCAGTTTTTTGAGTTCCATATTTTGCAGTAATTTTTATTGGGAAAATTACTATGATGTTCATAAGAAAGAAACACATTGAAAAGTTTGTTTATATAGCTTCTAGCTTGATATATTAAAAAGTTTCTTTTCCAATACAACTTTAAACAAGCATATTAGATTCTATTACAAATAGTGTGCTCATTCTGATAAATCCTTTTCTGCCCTGGTGACAGGTTTATTAAAATATGATTATTACTCAGTTTTTATACTTTGTGTGTGTGGGTATGCAGATACTTGTAATCTGTACTTAGTATAGAATTGATCTTCCGTGTATAAAGTTAATTGAAAATGAACCTTAATGGAGAATGGGACTGGGAATGGGAGAGGAGGAGGAAGTGGGGAGGGAGTTTGGGGGAGGGTGGGTTTGGTGGGAAGAATCAGTATATTCCTAAAGAAGTGCTCAAGAAATTTATATTCATTAAATAAAAGGTTAAAAATAATAAAAAAGAAAAAACTATAATTATTACTGATAAGTCACATTTGATCTTATCCTCTTCTGAATTTAGCAATCTGGTTCCTGCAACATAAACTATATTGACTGTTTCAATGCACATAGAGATGAAATCTCAGAACAGTTGAGCCAGTCCCAAAGGGACAAATATCATATGTTCTCCCTGATCAGCGACAACTAACTGAGCACCAAAGGGGAAACTTGTTGAAGTGAAATGGACACTATGAGAAACAGTGACTTGATCAGCTCTTGTCCTGACTGTTGATGTACAATGTAATGCTTTATCCATTATAGTATTTTTTTGTTCTAGTACCATTGGTTGAACTCTGTAATTAACACACAATTATTCTTAGGTGTTTAAATTTTAACTGAAAAGTGATCCCTGTTAGGAATTTGGAAAACATTATGCTGAGTGAAATAAGCCAGTCCCAAAGGGACAAATACCACTTGTTCTCCCTGATAGGTGACAACTAACTGAGCACCAAAAAGGAAACCTGTTAAAGTGAAATGAACACTATGAGAAACGGTGACTCAATCAGCCCTCACCCTGACTGTTGATGAGCAACTTAATATGTTATCCCTCTTAGTATTTTTTTTGTTTGTTCTACTTAATACTTTTGGTTGAATACTGTAATCAATACACAATTCTTCTTAAGTGCTGAAACTTAGCTGAAAAGTGATCACTGTTAAATATAAGAGTGGGAATAAGAGAGGGAAGATATGTGCAATTTGGGACATGCTCAAGCTGACTTACCTCAAATGGTAGAGTTAGAAACATACCAGGGGATTCCAATTCAATGCCATCAAGGTGGCATGCACCAATGCCATCTCACTAGTCCCAGTGATCAATTTCTATTCACAGTTGATCATAATGATAGGACTAAGAGCCAAAGGGAGCACATAAACAAGACTAGTGTCTGCAAATACTAGCTGATAGAATAAAAAAGGGAGAGAACGATCCAACATGGGAAGTGAGATACACAGCAGACCCATAGAATGGCAGATGTCCTAAACAGTACTCTGGCCTCAGAATCAGCCCTTAAGGCATGCGAATCTGGCTGAAATGCCCATGAGAGTATTTCAGGCATGGAAAACCAAGACACTCTGGGGAAAAAAAAAAAAACCTAAATGAAAGATCTCCGCGAGTGAGATCCCAGTGGAAAGAACAGGTCATCAAAGAAGGAGGTACCTTTCTCTGAAGGGAGGAGAGAACTTCCACTTTGACCATGGCCTTGTCTAAATATGATCAGAGTCGGTGAACTCAGGGGGCTTCCATAGCCTTGGCAGCTCATGACAAGAGCCTAGGGTGATTACTGATGCCATAAACAAGAGTGTCAATTTGTTAAGTCAACAACAGGAGTCACTGTGCCCTTACTCCTCATGTAGGATCTCTGTCCTTAGTGTGCTGTACATTGAGATTTAATGCAATAACTAGTACTCAAACAGTATTTTTCACTTTATGTTTCTGTGTGGGAGCAAACTGTTGAAATCTTTACTTAATGTATGCTAAACTGATCTTCTATATATAAAGAGAATCGAAAATGAATCATGATGTGAATGGAAGGGGAGAGGGAGTGGGAAAGGGAAGGGTTGCGGGTGGGAGGGACTTTATGGGGGGGAAGCCATTGTAAGCCATAAGCTGTACTTTGGAAAATTATATTCATTAAATAAAAGTTAAAAAAAATTAAAAGACAAATAAAATAAAATAAAATAAAATAAAAAAGTTAAAAAAAAAGAAATCTAAGAACAGTTGAAAGGTAAATACCCTTTTTGAAGTTGCCAATTTCTCAATAAAAAGAACAAAAATATAAAATTATTTTGATTCTTTGTGAACAAGCCTGTGTCCTAAAATAAACCCTAAGTAGATTTATTGTAGAAGTCACCATTGGGCCGGCGCCTCAGACGGAGGATTAGCCTATTGAGCTGTGGCACCGGCACACCGGGTTCTAGTCCCGGTCGGGGCGCCAGATTCTGTCCCGGTTGCTCCTCTTCCAGTCGGCCCGGGAGTGCAGTGGAGGATGGCCCAAGTGCTTGGGCCCTGCACCCGCATGGGAGACCAGGAGAAGCACCTGGCTCCTGGCTTCGGATCAGCGCGGTGCGCCGGCTGCAGCGGCTATTGGAGGGTGAACCAACGGTAAAGGAAGACCTTTCTCCCTGTCTCTCTCTCTCTCTCTCTCACTGTCCACTCTGCCTGTCAAAAAAAAAAAAAAAAAAAAAAAAAGTCGCCATTGCTCTAATTTTAGTGATCAAATATGAGTAAATGAGTAATTATAATTTCTCTAGTATGTTTAATTAAACAGGATTTTAAAAGTATTTAGCAAATGGATTGAATTTTAGAATAGTTTCAACTTATTCTATAGAAACACCCTGGAAACCCTGGAAAAGCAGGAAATGCTGGTGTTCCTGGGCAGAGGTAACATTTTCTGCTAAAGAAAAAATATGTAAATATATGAAACTGTCCAAATTTTATGGTGTAACTTCACAAATGATCTCTGTATGTTACTAGGAAACTCCTGGAAAACATGGCAAAGTTGATACTTCTGGACCTATCAGACTCACAGTAAGTAGGAAGTAGATAAGTAGATACACAGATAGACAGATATTTTCAGTGATGTTTGTTCAAGACCTTACTTATGAGTAAGTTTCAGGAGAAATGCCTAAGAATATACAAATTATGCCAGTGCCGCGGCTCACTAGGCTAATCCTCCACCTAGCGGCGCCGGCACACCAGGTTCTAGTCCTGGTTGGGGCACCGGATTCTGTCCCGGTTGCCCCTCTTCCAGGCCAGCTCTCTGCTGTGCCCGGGAGTACAGTGGAGGATGGCCCAAGTGCTTGGGCCTTGCACCCCATGGGAGACCCGGAGAAGTACCTGGCTCCTGCCATTGGATCAGCACGGTGCGCCAGCCGCGGCGGCCATTGGAGGGTGAACCAACGGCAAAGGAAGACCTTTCTCTCTGTCTCTCTCTCTCACTGTCCACTCTGCCTGTCAAAAAATAAAAAAATATATATATACAAATTATATAATTTCAGTGGTATTTTTTCTTTTGATTCCTGTGATGTCTTCTGCTTTTTTAAATGCCATGGATTGGTATTTTCACTTTAAACATCTTTAAAAGTTGGATGGCAAAGGCTACCTCATCATATTTGTAAGTCATATTCAAGTAATATATCAGCTGAGGAAAATAGTGTTTTATGGGGCTGGCACAGTGGTGCAGCAGGTTAAAGCCCCAGCCTGCAGTGACGGCATCCCATATGGACGCCAGTTCAAGACCCAGCTGCTCCACTTCCAATCCAGCTCTCTGCTATGGCCTGCAAAAGCAGTGGAAGATGGCCCAAGGCCTTGGGCCCCTGCACCCACACTGGAGTCCTGGAAGAAGCTCCTGGTTCCTGGCTTCAAATCAGGCTCAGCTCTGGCCATTGCAGTCATTTGGGGGGTGAACTGGCAGATGAAAGACCTCTCTCTCTCTGCCTCTACCTCTCTCTGTGACTGTCTTTCAAATAAATAAAATAAAATCTTAAAGAGAAAATAGTGTTTTACAATAAATATTTTATAATGTCTTTTATTTAAAACACTTAAATTTTAAATTATAGCTGCCTTTTAAAATAATGTGTCTTATTAAAATTCATTTAAGCTTGTATATTTGGAGTGGGTAAAAAGTAATGTTTATGCTTTAAGGGTATATATGTATCGTAGTATTTTTAAATTTTATTTTTAAATATTTATTAATTTATTTGAAAGGCAGAATTACAGAGAGGTAGAGGCAGAGAGAGAGAGAGAGAGAGAGAGAGGAGAGAGAGACATCTTCCATCATCTAGTTCACTCCCCAAATGGCTGCAATAGCCAGAGCTAAGTGAATCTGAAGCCAGGAGCCAGGAGCTTCTTCCAGGTCTCCTACACAGGTGCAGGGGCCCAAGCTCTTAGACCATCTTCTACTGCTTTCCCAGGCATAGCAGAGAGCTGGATTGGAAGTGAAGCATCCAGGACTCGAACTGGCGCCCATATGGGATGCTGGCACACACTAGGCTAGTTCTTGGACATGCTAGGAATGTCAGTCACAGCTATATTTCATATGACTCAGACCTTGGTCAGAAAGCTAAATCATAATAATTTCTCATAGAAAAATATAATCCCATTTTATGAGTTTCTACCAATAAATTATGGAGAAAAAGAATAAATACTACCTGTTCTTAATGCTCTCCCTGGGCAATACAGCCTTTGTCTGTGAACACATACATGCAGAAAGCAGTATTTAACTTCATTTCATTCTTTTCTATTCCTCTTAATTCTCTAAATGACCAGTAATAAAGAAAATAATGATTACTGGTTACTAGGGGGAAAAAAAAAAACCTTTTAGTCATTTTTCCAGCTAAAAATTTTAGCAGCAAGCTGGACTATAGAGCTGAGCCAGGACTTGAACCCAGCCCCTCTGATATGGGATGCGGGCTACGCAACTGGCAGCCTACTTGCTGTATCAGTAGTCCACCCTTTCTAAGTTTTAAACTGTAAGTGGTTGGCAGCGGTTTCTGTGATAGTTACTGCAGAAGCAGGTCCAACGTGAGTCCAAACATTGCCCTTCTCGTGGTTGGTGATGGCTGAGACTTGAAATACTCAGAAAGTTGTGACAAATTCCAAGTATTCTGTCTTCCTCGAAGATCTTCTGTCCCTGTGATGTAGATGCAGGATCGTGCTGGTCTCTGGGGCTAGGGAGAGTGGAAATGCGCCACGCCAGAGCTGGTCCCGTGTGAAATGAACCCCCTGACCCGAGCGTAGCAAGGCTTTCCATCTTGTTCATCAACCGCAGAAGCAACGCCTGGTACCAGATGGATTCTGCAGTGATTAAGGTGGAAATGGAGGGAGCTTCGAGGGGGTTTTACAACTTAAAAAATACGTCTTCTCCCTTTTCCCTGAGTGGAGCCTTGCTTTCCAGCGGTTGGAGCGGATTCGTGTTTAGTGTTTCTCAGCCCAGCAGATCCGCGGATTTCCTCCTTACCCTGCTCACTGCCCCCACCACTCTCCGGAGGGGCCGCCCAGGGCTGGTGAAGGTGCTCACGCCGAGAGTCCCGGCGGTGCAGTGGTCACAGAGCGCCTCCCTCTGCTGACCCTCATGCCACTGGACGACATGGTCTTGCCAACGCTGCAGGGGCCCCAGGCCCAGCGCCGCAGCCGGCTAAAGAGGCTCTCGCCGGCAAAGCCATCCTGGAGTGACGGCCGCCCTCTGGTCTGCTCACTGCTCCTGCAAGAGCCCTGGGGGCCAGGATGCAGAGCTGTCTGCTCGGGATCGACCCGGCACTGCCCCCTGGAGGCGGGAAGCGGCCTCCACCGGCTCTGCGCCCAGTGCCAGGCCCCATTAAATGACTTTCAATGGTGGTTTATTAACAAGCTAATGATGTTTTATTTCTGCTAAGGACGTTATAAATATGTGGTCCTATCCAAATTTGATGCTCTATATCATAAATGATCTCTGTATGATACTAAGGAGCTCTTGGGACAGATGGAAGAAATAGGATGAAATGTCAATACGTGTAGTGACTCACATAGACAAGGTAACAGGCTAGCTGTACTTATGATTCGCTTCACTTTATGACTTGGGGTCTATCTGTGAAACAGCAGAAACAGTGAGATCCCCATACCTCCGTGGCTTTCAGGTATACATTAATTCAGTTTTCTATTCCATTGATTAAAAGGCTTATCTAAAAACTTATTTATTTTATTTATTATTTACTTGGAATGCAAAGCACAGAAAGAGACTGAGAAAGAGAGAGAAATACCTTCCATCTGATGGTTCACTTCCCACATGGCCACATCTACCAGGTCTGGGCCAGGAGGAACTCTACTGTGGTCTCTTACAGAGGATCAGGGTCCAAGCATTTGGGCCATCTGCTGCTGCTTTCCCAGACACGTAAGCAGGAACTGGATCAGAAGTGGAGCAACCAGGACTCTAACTGGTGCTCCGAAATGGGATGCTGGCATTGCTTAACCTACTGTGCCACAACACCAGCTCATAAAAGACTTTTTTGAAAACAACATAAAAAAGATATGATTGAATATTATGAAATTCTAAAATTTTTAAATATTCATTCCTGTTTTAGTTGCAGGGATAGATATTAGCTAGAATAAAGCCTTTTTTTTTCATAGAGCAGGAATGGATTTCCCTAGAAAAACTGGTCAAACTCTGAAATGATTAATAAATTAAAAATAATACATAGTTTTTGTCACCACAGGATTATTAAAGGGTTTCAACTCAATGCTTATCAGGATTTATTGACACAGTCACTAAAATTTCTCATTGTACAAATTTCCATCATTTATCTACAAATATTGGTATGTCCATTATTTAATAGCATAGGTAATCATAATTCATAAAGAAAGAAATGCCTTTCAATAGTATTCTTTTTTTTTTTTTTTGACAGGCAGATTTAGAAAGTGAGAGACAGAGAGACAGAGAGAAAGGTCTTCCTTTCCATTGGTTCACCCCACAAATGGCCGCAACGGCCAGCGCACTGCGGCTGGTGCTGCGCCAATCCGAAACCAGGAGCCAGGTGCTTCCTCCTGGTCTCCCATGCGGGTGCAAGGCTCAAGCACTTGGGCCATCCTCCATGCCTTCTCGGGCCACAGCAGAGAGCTGGACTGGAAGAGGAGCAACCGGGACAGAATCCGGCGCCCCACTGGGACTAGAACCCAGTGTGCTGGTGCCGCAGATGGAGGATTAGCCAAGTGAGCCGCGGCGCTGGCCAATAGTATTTTTTTTTTTTTTTTGACAGGCAGAGTGGACAGTGAGAGAGAGACAGAGAGAAAGGTCTTCCTTTTGTCGTTGGTTCACCTTCCAATGGCCGCCGCGGCCGGCGCACCGCACTGATCCGATGGCAGGAGCCAGGTGCTTCTCCTGGTCTCCCATGGGGTGCAGGGCCCAAGGACTTGGGCCATCCTCCACTGCACTCCCTGGCCACAGCAGAGAGCTGGCCTGGAAGAGGGGCAACCGGGACAGAATCTGGTGCCCTGACTGGGACTAGAACCTGGTGTGCCAGCGCCGCAAGGCAGAGGATTAGCCTAGTGAGCCGCGGCGCAGGCGCCAATAGTATTCTTTTAAAATATTAATCTATTTCTTACCTAGAAACTTTTCATTTAAGATATACAAACTTCATGCATTTCATATATACAAATTTAGGAACATAGTGATTCTTCCCACCCTATCTTCCCTCTCATCCATATTCCCAACCTTCTACCTCCTCCCTCTCTCATTCCCATTCTTATTTCCCACTAAGATCTATTTTCAGTTAAGTTTATACATATAAGATTAACCCTACACTGAGTAAAGAGTTCAAAAAATAGTATGAAGAAAAAAGTTGTTCCTCAACAGTGGAGACAAGGGCTGTTCAAAGTCATCACATCTCAAAGTGTTAATTTCACTTCTATAGATTACCTTTAGGTATTCTATTATTTACCACAGATTGGAGAGAACATATGGTTTTTGTCTTTTTGACATTGGCTTATTTAACTCAGTATAATTTTTACCAGTTGCATCCATTTTGTTGCAAAAAAGAGATTTAATTTTTTTTACCACTATGTGGTATACCATGGTATAAATATCCTATAATTTCTCTACCCAGTCTTCAGTCAACGGACATATGGGTTGGTTCCATATCTTAGTTATTGTGAACTGAGCCTTGATTTCATATGCTGATTTCTTTTTGTTTGGGTAAATTCCTAGGAGTTGGATGGCTGGGTTATATGGTAGATCTATATTCAGATTTCTGAGGTATCTCCATACTGTCTTCCACAGTGGCTGTAATAGTTTACATTCCAGCCAACAGTGAATTAGGATACCATTTTCCCCACATCCTCACCAGCATTTGTTGTTTCTTGATTTCTGTATGAAAGCCATTCTATCTTGGGGTGAGGTGGAACCTCATTGTAGTTTTGATTTGCATTCCCATGACTGCTAGTGACCCTGAGCATTTTTTCATGCATCTGTTGATAATTTGGATATCCTCTTTTGAAAAATACCAGTTCAAGTCCTTTGCCAATTTCCTAACTGGATTGTTTGTTTTGTTATTGTTGAGTTTCTTGAGCTCATTATAGATTCTGGATATTAATCCATTTTCAGTAGCATAGTTGGCAAATATTTTCTCCTATTCTGATGGTTGTCCTGTCACTTTTCTGAGTGTTTCTTGTTCTGTGCAGCAGGTTCTCAATTTGATATAATCCATTTGTCAGTTTTAGCTTTGATTGCTTGTGCTTCTGGGGTCTTTTCCAAGAAGTCTTTGCCTATGCCAATGTCCTGCAGGATTTCCCCAATGTTCTCTAATAATTTGATTGTATCAGGTTGTTGATTTAGGTCTTTGATCCATTTTGAGTGGATTTTTGTGTCAGGTGTAAGGTAGGAGTCTTACTTCATACTTCTGCATATGGAGATCCAATTTTCCCAGCACCATTTGTTGAAGAAACTGTCCTTGCTCCAGGGATTGATTTTAGCTCCTTTGTCAAAGATAAGTTGTTTGTAGATGCTTGGATTTATTTCTGTTAATCTGTTCTATTGGTCTAGCATCTGTTTTTGTACTGGTACTAGGCTGTTTTGAATATAACTGCCCTGTAGTATGTCTTGAAGTCTGGTATTGTGATGCTTCCATCTTTGTTTTTTTGTTGTATTAGATTACTTTAGCTATTCAGTGTCTCCTGTGTTTCCATTTGAATTTCAGCATCATTTTTTATAGGTCTGAGAACAATGGCATTGGTATTTTTATCACATTAAATCTGTAAATTGCTTTAGGTAGCGTGGACATTTTGATTATATTGATTCTTCCAACCCATGAACATGGAAGATTTTTCCTTTTTTTGTTTCTTTTTCTATTTCTTTCTTTATTGTTTTGTAATTTTCAGCATAAAGATCTTTGATGTACTTGGTTAAATTTATTCCAAGGTATTTAATTTTTTGTAGCTATTATGAATGAGATTGATCTTAGAAACTCAATCTCGGCCTTGGCATTGTCTGTGTATACAAACACTATTGATTTTTCTGTATTAATTTTATATCCTGCTACTTTACCAAACTCTTATGAGTTGCAATACTCTCTAGGTGAAGTCTCTTGGATCCTCTATATATAGAATCATGTCATCTGCAAATAGGGATAATATGACTTCCTCCTTCCAAGTTTGTATCCCTTTGATTTCTTTTTCTTGCCTATTGGCTCTGGCTAAAATTTCTAGTACTAAATTGAATAGCAATGGTGAGAGTGGACATCCTTGTCTGATTCTGGATTTTAGTGGTAATGCTTCCAACTTTTCTCCATTTAACAGGATGCTGGCCTGTTTGTCATAAATTTCCTTGATTGTGTTGAGGAATGTTCCTTTTATACACAATTTGCTTAAAGTTTTCATCATGAAAGGATGTTGTATTTTATGAAATGCTTTCTCTGCATCTGCTGAGATAATCATATGGTTTGTGTTCTTCTGTTTGTTAATGTAATATATCACATTCATTGATTTGAGGAAGCTGAACCATCCCTGCATACCAGGGATAAATCTCACCTGGTCTAGATGATCTTTCTAATGTGTTGTTGGATTTGATTGGCTTGAATTTGGTTGACGATATTTGCATCTATGTTCATCAGGTAAATTGGTCTATATTTCTCTTTCTCTGTTGCATCTTTTCCTGGTTTATGAGATAAGGTGGTGCTGGCTTCATAGAAGGAGTCTAGGCATATTCCATCTCTTTTAACTGTTTTGAATAGCTTGAAAGGAGTTGGAGTTAGTTCTTCTTTAAATATCTGGTAGAATTCAGCTGCGAAGCCGGCTAGTCCTAGGCTTTTCTTTGTTGGGCGGGGGTGTCTTTATTACTGATTCAATCTTTGTCTTGGTTATTGGTCTGTTTAGCTGTTCTGTGTTTTCATGACTCCTTTTGGGAAGATTGTATGTGCCCAGAAATCTATCCATTTTCTTCTAGGTTTCCCAATTTGTAGGCATACAGCTCTTTGTAGGAATTCCTGATGAATCTTTTTATTTCTGTGGTATCTGTTATTACATTTCCTTTTACATCTCTTATTTTATTGATTTGGATCTTCTTCACCTTTTTTTTTTGCCATGTGTATCAATTTTGTTTATTTCTTTGAAAAACCAGCTCTTTGATTTGTTGATCTTTTGAATTTTTTTGTTTCAATTTTTTTCCTTCTCTAATTTTAATTATTTCTTTTCACCTTCTAATGTTGGTTTTGGTTTGTTGTTGTTTTTCTAGGTCCTTGAAATGCACTTATAGCTCATTTATTTTGTTTTTTTTTTTTCAATTTCTTTATGTAAGCACCGATTGCTATAAACTTCCCCTTAACAATGCTTTTGCTGTATTCTATAAATTTGAATATGCTGTGTTGCCATGTTGATTCATTTCCAGAAATTTTTTGATTTCTCTTTTGATTTCTTTTGTGATGCACTATTCATTCAGAAGAACATTTTTCAGTGTCCATGTATTTACATACATCCTAGAGATTCTTGAGTCGTTGATTTCCAGCTTCATTCCATTGTGGTCAGAGAAGATGCGTGGTATGGTTTCAATTTTTATGAGTTTGCTGAGACTTGCTTTACGGCCTAGCCTGTAGTCTATTCTATAGAAGGGTCCACACACTGGTGAGAAAAAATGTGTATACTGCAAGTGTAGGATGAAAAGTTCTGTAGATATCCATTAGATCCATTTGGGTGTACTGTTGATTAACTATTGTTTCCTTGCTGATTTGCTGCGTAGTTGCTTTGTCCATTGCTGAAAGTGGGTTGAAGTCCCCATTACTATTGTATTGGAATCTATGTCTCCCTGTAGATCCATTAACATTTCTTTTAAATAGACAGGTGTCCTGTAATTGGGTGCATATGAATTTATTATAGTCATATCTCCCTGTTGAATTGTTCCCTTATTCATTGCATAGTGTACTTCTTTATCTCTTTTAAAAGTTTTGTGTTAAAGTCTATTTTTGATATTAGGATGGCTACACCAGCTCTTTTATCATTTTCACTAACGTGAAATATCTTTTTCCACGCTTTCACCTACATTCTCTAAATATCTTTGTTGCGAGATATGTTTCTTGTAGGCAGCAAATAGGTGGGTCTTATTTATTAGTCCATTCAACCAGTCTGTATATTTAAAACAAAAAGATTTCTTTATTTATTTGAAAGTCAGAGTTACAGAGAGAGGTAGAGACACAGAGAGAGAGGTCTTCCATCCACTGGTTCACCCCCCAGATGGCCATAATGGCCGGAGCTGCACCAATCCAAATCCAGGAGCCAGGAGCTTCTTCTGAGTCTCCCATACGGGTGCAGGGGCCCAAGGACTTGGGCCATCTTCTACTGCTTTCCCAGGCCACAGCAGAGAGCTGGATTGGAAGAGGAGCAGCTGGCACTAGAACTGGCACCCACATGGGATGCCGGAGCTTCAGGCCAGGGCGTTAACCCACTGTGCCACAGCCCTGGACCCCAGTCTGTATCTTTTAACTGGAGAATTGAGGCCATTTACATGTCAATAGGAAACTATTGATAAGTAATGCCTTGGCCCTGCCATTTTTCCATAAGTATTGCCATTGTTTACTTTGGATTTCTTTTCTACTTTTACTGGGAGATTTTCTGCCTTCACCTTCTTTCTTAGTGATGACCATGTTTCTGTGTTTTTGCATGTAGCACATCCGTAAGCATCTTTTGTAAGGCTGGATGGGTGGTGACAAATTCTTTCCATTTCTGTTAGAGGTCTTTATTTCAACTTCACTCGTAAATGAGTTTTGCAGGATAGGGTTTCTAATGAGACGTCAGCTAGGAGCCTAATTAGAGGTCCTCTGAAAGTAATCTGGCATTTTCCTCATGTACATTTTAGAATCTTTTCTTTATATGTTACTGTGGAAGTTTGACTACAAAGTTTCGTGGTGAAGCTCTTTCCTGGCCAAGTCTGTTAGGAGTTCTATGTGCTTCCTATTTTTGTATGTCCCTTTCTTTATCCAAATTGGGGAAGTTTTCTGTAATTATTTCACTAACAGGCCTTCTAACCCATTCTCTCTTTCCACCTTCAGGAACTCCTAAAACCCATATGTTGAGACATTTGATAGTATCCCATAAATCTCCAACACTGTTTTTAAGTTTTCTAATTTCTTCTCTTTTTTTTAATCTGACTGTAAAATTTCCAGAAATTTGTCTTCTAACTTGGTTATTCTCTCTCCTGCCTCGCTGAGTCTGTTGTAAGACTTTGTACCACATTTTTTATTTGCTCTATTGAATTCTTCATTTCTAATATATTTCATTTTAATTTCTCTTTAAAATCTCAATTTCATTCATGTCATGTATGGATTTCTTTAATTAGTGAATTTGCTTCTCATTGCTTCTGAGTAATCCTATGATTAATCGTTTGAATTCCATCTCAGGCATTTCCTCCATCTCTTCATCTTCATGTTCTAATATTGAAGTGTGTATTCCTTTGGGGTATGGCCATGTTTTCTTCTTTTTTTTCTTGTTTCTTGCTTTCTGTGTTTCTTTGTTTGGCATTTGTAGAGATACTTGTGGGTTTTTTTCCTCTGTTTGCTTTTATCTTTGAAATATGCCTCTGTCGCTTAATGGAATGTCTGCTCTTTCAGTAAATACCCAGAGGTGTGTGCTGCATATGGCCAGGGATCTCTGAGCAGTACTCCAGGGTAGAGCAAGCATCGAGGGTGACACCCAAGTTAGGCATAGCAGATGTCCTCTAGTTAACAGAAGGGGAGATATGGTCACCTTTGTTTGTCTTTACACCCTCACCTCTTCCAAGGGGATCGAAGAGCAGATGTTAGCCCTCTGTGTCTTCAGTACTCATCACTGCTACTGTATGGACTGCACAAAGGATCTGTGCAGTCTTCACTGCAAGCCTGGATTCCACTGTAATGACCCACCCCAGGCAATCAGGGAGCTCTGAGCTCGTGGAGCTGCACACAATGATTGCCCAGAGACCCAGCTACATCCTGCATCATCTTGTGCAATCACAGAATCCCCACAATCTCAGCACACAAGGCTCCGACAGTCATGGGGTACAGAGGATCTGCTCTGCCTTGCTATTCTGTCCAGTCCGCAGAGAGGCAGATGTTCCCAGAGCCAACTGCCTGTGGGTGCTCCACCTAGGTGGTTTGAGCCCCAGAGCCTGTGGTATGTTTGGAGGCTGAGGGTGCCTCAAAGTCCTACGTGAGTTCCCAGTCCCCATCAATCCTCCCAGCCAGACTCAACGTTGGTAGGGTACGTGGATTTTTCCCTCTGCTAGAATGTCTGGGTCACTTGCATACACAAGCCGGTTACACCGGGACTGCTGCCAACAGTACTGCTGAGAAGATGGCATCTTGTCTCAACCAGTTGGTGTGCATGTGTGCAAGGGTTTCTGCTGCTGCCACTTCTGCCCAAAATGGCATCCACCCTCAGCCAGTTGCCGGGCACCATTGTTGGGGGATGGGGTGAGGTAAACGTGCCCTCTTTTTTTACTGGATCAATAGGCGCCCTCTCCTTCCTAGGCCTCCAGGCTGTGCTCATACCACACTCTCTCTCTCTGGCTGTATCACCAGTGGCTCGGGTTGCCGCCGTCTGAGCTCACCTCAGTCTCCAGAGCTAGTGCTTTCTCTGGCTCTGGGCTGCTGGAGTCACGTGTCGTGTCCATGTTTGTGCTACACATCTGTACCTTGCATGTAGAGCCACGGTGTTCCTCTTCTTTCCATAGAATTTCCACTGTGGTTTTCTCTGTAACTCTCCCTTGAGAATGTACTTCCTATACTTTATTAATATTATAATGATGATGATGATGACGATGATACATCCCTGGTCAAGTGCAATATGCCATTTCCTATTCTTCCTTCTTAGAATCTTCAAAACATCTACTTTTTAACATTTTCATTCATTTCTGTGATAGGATTATGAGATTTTCATAATTTTCATAATTATTTTCATAATTTTCATAATGTGTCTTTATAATTTTCTACAATAAATATGTATTACTTTTATAACCAGAACAGAGGATTTTTAAAGAATTTATGTTTCCAGAATGGCAGCTGTGTTGAGTTCTTCTCTGCACAGTTAAATGGCAGAAAAATGTAAAAGACATAGCCCTAACCCAGCACTCCTGCAGGAACTCAACAGCTAATCAACAGTGCCCAAGACAGGGAGGAGAATCAGACCTCAGGCCACTGACCATCCCTACTGTGCCCCTGTTCAGGGACAGCACTGCCCTGCAAGCACAGAGGTTGTCACAAAGACATTCTGGGGGCAAATTAGAGAAAAGATGCCCCTCTCCCTGAAGGGTCATGACCCGCTCCATGATGCACAGATTGACAGCCACACATGGACTGGGTTTCAGCCCTGTTTAAATCCTCAGCCAGGAGTCCTACTCTGGCCATATCTTTATCCACCTCAGAGAACTGCCCCACCACCACAAGGCAGGCCTCTCTACCTGAGTGTAAAAGGCAAACAAGCAAAGTTTGAGCTTCTTGTAGCTGTGAGCTCACAAGCACCCCCTGTAACCCAATGTTCCCCACACCTGGTCCAAGGCAGAGATAAGAAATATCACTGTGTCATATGATGGGACACACTGTTATGTGACTGACCCCAAACCAAAGGGCCAGGGAGGAGTAGAGTAAGGGCTTGGGAGGAGCCTCCTGATTGCTGCTCCCGGGTTTTCAGCCTCCGGGCCCAAGCCTGGCCCCGAGGGCCATCCTGGTCCCTCATATCCTCCCCATCATTGCCAAATGCCAACTCAGGCCTCATGTGCATGCCTGTGCCTGTATCTACAGGGCACCCTGACTGTGTCTGTCTGCAGTGTCCCCTTGGCTTTTTGCTGCCTCCATCCAGGGGACAAGTCATCAATGGGCAGGCTGGTCACCGGGCAGAGGGTGACTCTCATTTCTTGAGAATTTACTCTGTGCATGGTGCATCATGTGCCTCTCACATTTGTGTCCCTAGGCTCATCCTCAGCAGGCACCATTGGTCCTAATTTGCCAGTGAGAAACCTGAGACTCAGGAAAAGCAATGAGGTTCCCAAGATCACACAGACAGGATGGAAGCATCAGGGTTGGGACTCAAATCTCATCAGGTGAGCCCTTCATGCCCCTTCATGTCGGTTTCACAGGGTGAAGAAGAAATGCAGACACAACACTGGGTTAGGAAACCACATAGTTTATTTTATTTACGAGTCATGTGTGATAATTCAAGAGCAAGCCTAGGAAGAGAAATCCAGCTGGCTGTGTGTTCCTGCAAGCAGGGATCCCTCTGTTACTCCAGGCCTGGGTTCTCAGGTGAGGGAGATAGATGGGCATGCACTGCATCTCAGCAGAGGAGTGACCCTTGGGCAACACAGCACCCTTGCCCTATCTGCAGGAAGAGCTCCCCCACCTCCTGCCATGCAGACATGGGCCACTGAGGTACCCAAGACCTGGTTGAATCCAGACGCTGCAGTTGTCCCAGCAGGCAAGGCTCACAGAGGGAGGGGTCCCTGTTGGGGACAGTAAACAATGCCTGCCAACCCAGCAAGGCAAGAGGAAGGCCAGCTACAGCTTCATGATGGCCCTTGGATTCTCTCCCAGCACTACTGGCTGTCCTGCATGCACTGGGTGAGAATCTGCCACCAACAGGGCAGCCTAGATCTACCAAGAGACAGTAAAGGAAAGGGGTAGGGCAGGAGAAGGGAGCAGGTGTTTACTTTATCCCTTTCATCTTCCCACCACCCCGGTAAGAAAGCATTAACACAGCCCATTTTCCAGAAGAGGTTGTTGCCCTGAGCTGGGAGGACTCTTGCTAGAGGGCAGATGGCTAGAGAGAACTACATTTAAATACAGGTGGTGGTGGGACTCCCATTTCTCACTGTTCCATGGCTCCACTCCAAAAGGAGGTGTCTGGAGCCAACATTGTAACACAGCAGGTTAAGCCACTGTCTGTGACACCAATATCCCATATGAGCACCAGTTCAAGTTTCAGCTGCTCCATTGCCAGTCCAGCTCCCTGCTAATGTGCCTGGGAAGGCAGCAGAAGATGGCCTGAGTACTTGGGCTCCTGCCACCCACATAGGAGACCTGGATGGAGTTCCAGGCTCCTGGCTTTGGCCTGGTGCAGCCCTGGTTGTTGTGGGCATTTGGAGAGTAAACCAGCAGATAGGAGGTTCTTTCTCTCTCTCCCTCGCTCTCTTCTTACATTGAAATATACATTTTTTAAATTTTATTTTTATTTATTTGATGTACAGAATTACATAGATAGAGAGAAAGAGAGGTCTTCCATCTGCTGGTTCACTCCCCAATTGGCCGCAATGGCCGGAACTGCGCCAATCCAAAGCCAGGAACCAGGAGCTTCTTCCAGGTCTCCCACATGGGTGCAGGGGCCCAAGGACTTGGGCCATCTTCCATTGCTTTCCTAGGACATAGCAGAGGGCTGGATCAGAAGAGGAGCAGCCTGGACTTGAACCAGAACCCATCTGGGATGCTGATGCAACAGGCGGAAGCTTAGCCTACAATGCCATAGTGCCAGCCCCCACCAAGGATTAATAAGCTCATGTCTGCAGCTGAGGAATGAGGCAAGGAGCATTACAGGATTTTCCTGGTTCAGAGAGGCTGTCCTGCTCCCCTGCAGGCCCAGCCTTGGCAGCAACACCTCAGTAACCCAGCCCCATAACCTCCAGTGCTTCCACATGCACCCAGGTGGCTATTCCCCCATGACCCTGGATCCTCTCACTTGAGGTTCTGAAAGTCAATGTCAAGTCCATTTTTAGGAGCATGTGGGTTCCAGTTGCAGTAATGCTGAATCTCTGAGGACTTGGCCAGAGCAGTCAAATCAATGTGAACTTCACTTGAAAAACTGTGAGTGCCTAACAGACTGCACGCACTGCACCACCCTGTGAGCTCCCAGGGGTGCTGGGGCAGCATTCGGAGCCCTGTGCCCAGCTCTGGAAGCCAGAACAAGGCTCAGTTCTCTCCTCTCCTGGGGAAGCAGTGATTCCCCAAGGGGAGCTCCCCACCAGCCTGATTGCTGTGACTGTTGTAGTAAATCCCACAACAATCCTACTAAGCAGGTGCTGTTATTATGTCCACTTTGCAGATGGGGAAATTTAGACAGGGACCAAGTAACTTGCCCAAGGATTTCAGGTAACCAGGACTGTGCTGCTGGGCGGTCAGCCTGTTAGCCCTACTTCTAGGCTACGGCGCCTCCTTGAGCCCTTTGAACTGGGCCAACTGAGGCTGAGGGAGCTCCTGGCTGCTGGATATCACACAACTAGGCAGTGGCAAGGCTGGACTCAGGACCTGTGATTCCTTTAGGAGGAATATCTGGAGTGTATAAAGGGACAGTGAGGGGCACTTAACAACACAGACCTGGCCAAGAACACGGCGCCCCATTTGTAAGCTCTAAGCACCGCCACTGTCTAGGAAGCCAGCACTGCCAAGGGCCCAGGTCAGCTCATAGCCAGCACACTTCAGCTCAGTGTAGAAGGGGGCACTTTGCAGAAGCAGGTCCTGTCAGCATTGGGCCTTACTGCAGGGAAGTAGAGGATGTTAAGAGCTGCTTGCATCCCTCCAAAATAAAGCATGGGTTAATAAAGATTCATTTAGGGGAAATTACAGCAAAAAAAAAAGAAAGAAAACTTGAAGACCAGCTGGGCCTGCAGAAATGCATTTTCATGTCTCCTGGCAAATGCGCACTGATCTCTTCTCCTGAGTTTGCAACTGATACGGCCAGTTTCTAAAGTCGAGAAAAAACAATTTTATTATAGCTGTTAAGTTCCCATGGAAACCAGCTAGGACCCAGAGGAATGGGGAACTGAAGGATAAGGCGATTTACAGAGAATTAGGGGAGTTTGCTGAAGTCCCAGGCAGGAATCCCTTAAAAAAAAAATGTGCCCTACAGTCAGCTGCATTCGAAAGCAAAGCAATCACTCAAAAGTGTCCTGCAAATAACGCGCTGATGTCTTCTGGCCGCGGACTTCCGTGCGCATGCGCGCCAACTCGCCCGCTAGACGCGCAGGAGCGCGCATGCGTTTACCGGCGTTGCTTGGTGACAGTCGTTGTGCGCTGAGACTGAGGAATCGTTGGATTTTTCTGCTGGGAACGTTGAAGCGAAACGGAGGGCTCGGCCATGAAGGTTTTACCTTCCCATTCAAGAAGCGCGAGTGTCTCCTGATCTGTCCCCTCCGGCGTGAGGATGGCAGACGGGACTCGGGCCCTGCCCGGGAACCGCTTCCCTCACAAGGGTCTCGGGAAGCCGCGCGAAGCTGCCCGTGAGGGTGAGGGAGCCGGAGGGCAGCAGCTCGTGCTGCTCCGGAAAAGTGGCGGGAACTGTGGGGAGCAGGACAGGTACAGGGAAGGCGCTTTCTCTCTCCCAGGTCGCTCCCTGCCGTGGTTTGCTTTTAATGGGCGCATTTTATTGTATATACTGTATATATATTATGGAAAATGTCTCCTGAGAGAAATAGTTTCCCTTATATGTCAACTCCCGAGCCAGTAATTCTTTTGGCAAAATCCAATATCTGTTTCATATTAGTGCACATTTATGTATACACATTCTTTAATGAGGGAACTTAAATGGGAATGTGGAGAGGGACGATGGCTGTATTTTACTGAGATCTGCTTTTGTCACAATGTGAGCTCTTTATATGTTTATCTGTTTTACATAAACAAAGTAGATATAACAGGGTTATAAGTTTTTTTGTTACCCATGCCGCCTTTCAACTACTCTTGTGATATTAGTTCGCAGTGCCTTAAAAACAAAGACATGCTAAAAATTGTGCTACCAGTTTTCATAAGGTAATCATTTACTATCGGTTGAAAAGACAAATGAATGGAACTTAAATCCAGAAACTCCAAAGTATATGTAAGAATTTAGAACTTGATACTGGTTATATTTCATATTAGGAAAAGATGGGGGCTGGCGCTGTGGCATACCCACCTTCTGCAGTGCCGGCATCACATATGGGCACACTGGTTCCAGTCCTGGCTGCTTCACTTCCCATCCAGTTCTCTGCTATGGCCTAGGAAAGCAGTAGAAGGTGCCCCAAGTCTTTGAGCCTCTGCACCTGTGTGGGAGACCAAGAAAAAGCTCCTGGCTCCTGGCTTCGGATCAGCCCAGCTCCAGCTATTGTGGTGATTTGGGGGAGTGAACCAGTGGATGGAAGCTCTCTCTCTCTCTCTTTTTTTCTCCCTACTTCTGCCTTTCAAATAATAAATCTTTTTAAAAAACAGGAAAAGATGAATTATTTATAACTGAAATGTATGTTGACTAGGGAAAACTAGCTAGGTTTTAATGTCATAAACCCAAGTTGCTATTGTAATAAAAAAAAAAAAACTTAAAATATGCAACATGGGAAAAGTACCAGGAGAAAATACAAATTCTTATCAATAATTTTTTTGTTGAAAAAGAAGTTACTAAGGGCCGGCGCCGCGGCTCACTAGGCTAACCCTCCACCTTGCGATGCCGGCACACCGTGTTCTAGTCCCAGTTGCCCCTCTTCCAGGCCAGCTCTCTGCTGTGGCCCGGGAGTGCAGTGGAGGATGGCCCAAGTACTTGGGCCCTGCACCCCATGGGAGACCAGGAGAAGTACCTGGCTCCTGCCATGGGATCAGCGCAGTGCACCGGCCGCAGCGCACCGGCCACGGTGGCCATTGGAGGGTGAACCAACGGCAAAGGAAGACCTTTCTCGCTGTCTTTCTCTCTCACTGTCCACTCTGCCTGTCAAAAAAATAAAAATAAATAAAAATAAAAAAAAAGAAGTTACTAAGAATTAACTCAAAAGTATTCTGAAGGTTTGATTTATCAAAGTAACAATCAAAACCTCCTGGACTGGGTGTTAAGTTTAGCAGCCAAGATGCTTCTTTGAATGGCCACATCATAGGAGTGCTGAGGCTGATTTTGGTGCCACCTCATCTTCTGCCTTCATGCTAATGAGCAGCTAGGGAAACACCAATAATGATTCAAGTACAGTATCCCTGCCATCCATGTCAGAGATCCATACTGACTCCTATGCTCCTGACGTTGGCCTGGGCCAGCACAGCTGTTGTAGACACTTGAGGAGTGAACCAGTAGGTGGAAGATCTTTCTCTCTCTCCTCCTCCTCCTCTTTCAATAAAAGGAAAAGAAATAAAATAAATCTCATGTGGATCCCACATCTTAGCCTGGATCTACATGGTGAGATATCATTCGAGGCTCTTGTTTGTCTTTTTCTGTTAGACAGTATTGTTTGGGTCCAGTTCAAATAATGTTGTAAGAACCAATTTTTGTTCTCTGATACCAGATGTTTACCCAGGGCCTCTTTATTTGTGTAGCACCTTTTCTTAGATTGTAGAATGTCCTATGTCACTCCCAGAGCAGGCATCACAATGTGGTTGTTCCCTTAAGTTATCTATTTTCTGTAATAAACTCTTCCTTCCTTTTTTAAAAGATTTATTTTATTTATTTGAAAGACAGAGTTACAGAAATGTAGAGACAGAGAGAGGTCTTCCATCTGTTGGTTCATTCCCTAGATGGCCACAACGGCCAGAGCTGCGCCGATCTGAAGGCAGGAGCCAGGAGCTTCTTCTGGGTCTCCCATGGACTTGGGCCATCTTCTACTGCTTTCCCAGGCCATAGCAGAGAGACTGGATCGGAAGTGGAGCAGCTGAGACTAGAACCGGCACCCATATGGGGTGCCGGCGCCTCAGACGGAGGATTAACCTAGTGCACAACAGCACCGGTCGCTGCCTTCAGTCTTTACACTGTTTGCAGATATTGTCACTTCTTTACTGAAGTTTTTCCCCTCGTCAATCTGTTCATTTCTAATATTTGGAACCATTTTCCAACAAGATGATGTCCCTCAGCTAGGTAGTCAGGGTAGGAATGGAGGGCAGTGGCTGCAGGCAGCCCAAGCTGCAGCAATACTAATGAGCTTTGTTTATCTGCTGGTTTTTGGAGTCTCTTTACCATTTGCAGTTCTCATCTCTTCTTTACTGAAGTGTTCCTCCAGTCAGTCTTCTCAGTTCTAATTTTGTTTATTTAGAATCCTGTTCCAGGCAAGGTGGTATTTTCTGGCCAGGGCACTGGGGTAGGGGTAGAAGGATGCTGTGTTTCTCTCTCTCTGCTAGTTTTTGGTTTCTGTGCTGCTTGTTGTTCCTGTCACTTCTTCACCGAAGCTTTTCCTGGCAGTCTTCTAGAAATGAGTTTTTTTTCTCTTATTGTTTGAAACTTTTCCTGGCTGAGATGGATGTAGATCCTCTGTTTTCAGCTATGTTCCGTCATTTGTGTTTTGCCAAAACAAAACAAAACAAAAGTAAAATACGTGGGTAGTAGATATAATTCTTGCCCATTTGTGATAAATCACCACAATTTAAAATAAAACAGACAATACTGCAATTTATTTCCTTGAACAGTAATAGAGATGTTTGGGCATAAACTGTCTGAACAGAGCAGCTTATTAGTGTTATATAGTTTGAGGGGAAGAATGCAATTTAACAACTGATAGGTTTGCAAAGGCATAAGGGGATTGATATCAATCTGTCACAGCAGCTTGGTTATCAGAGTAAGACTGCTGTTAATTGGTAGGCACTCAAGGTGTATTTACAATGTGAGCTAGTGTCTGATTAGCTGTCTTTGTTTTTTTTATCCCATTTTCTTTTTTGAAAATTTTTTAATTTAAATTTTTAAAAATTTTATTTAAGGAATAAAAACTTCATGCATTTCATATATACAAATGTAGGAACATAATGATTCTACCCACTCTATCCTCCCTCCCACCCCCACAACCACCCTTCTTCCTCCCTTTCCTATTCCCATTCTTATTTTTTACAAAGATCTATTTTCAGTTGACTGTTCCTTTTAAGCTTTATTTATGTACTTGTAGGTAGGGTTACAGAGAGAGAGAAAATTTTCCATCCACTGGTTCATTCCCCAAATGGCCACATGGCTAAAACTGGGCCAATCCAAAGCCAGGAGCTAGGACCTTCTTCTGGGCTACCGACACAGGTTAAGGGCCCAAACACTTGGGTCATCTACTGTTTTCCCAGGCCATTAGCAGAGAGTTGGATTAGAAGAGGAGCAGCCAGGACACAAACGGGTGCCTATATGGGAGGCTGATGACACAGGTGGAGGCTTAATCTACTATGCCACAGTGCTAGCCCCTTCAATTAGCCTTATACTCATAAGATTAACTCTACACTAAGTAAAGAATCCAAACAATAGTATGAAGATTTAAAAAATTCTGTTCTTCAACAGTCGAGTCAAGGGCTATTCAAAAATCATCACATCTCAAAGTGTCAATTTCACTTCTATAGATTACCTTCTGGGTACTCTATTAGTTACCACAGATTAGGGAGAATGTATGGCATTTGGGGATGGGCTTATTTCACTGAGTATAATGATTTCCAGTTGTATCCATTTTGTTGCAAATGACAGGATTTCATTTTTAACTGCTGTGTAGTATTTCACAGTGTATATATACTATAATGTCTTTATCCAATCTTCAGTTGATGAACATCTGGGTTGATCCCATACCTCAGCTATTATGAATTGAGCTGCAATAAACATAGGGGTACAGATAACTCTTTCATATGCTGATTTCTTTGAGTTTGAATAAATTCACAGGAGTGGAATGTCTGAGTCATATGGTAGATCTATATTCAGATTTCTGAAGTATCACCATACTGTCTTACACAGTGACTGGACCAGTTTACATTCCAACCAATGGTGGATTAGGGTACGATTTTCCCCACATCCTCATCAGCATTTGTTATTTGTTGATTTATCTATGAAAGCCTTTCTAACTGGGGTGAAGTGAAACCTCATTGTGATTTTGCTTTGAATTTCCCTGATGGCTAGTGATCCTGAACATTTTCTTTTCTTTTCTTTTCTTTTTTCTTTTTTTTTTTTTTTTTGACAGGCAGAGTGGACAGTGAGAGAGAGAGAGAGAGAAAGGTCTTCCTTTGCCGTTGGTTCACCCTCCAATGGCTGCCGCGGCCGGCGCACTACCTCAGGCACACCACGCTGATCCAATGGCAGGAGCCAGGTACTTCTCCTGGTCTCCCATGGGGTGCAGGGCCCAAGTACGTGGGCCATCCTCCACTGCACTCCCTGGCTACAGCAGAGAGCTGGCCTGGAAGCGGGGCAACTGGGACAGAATCCGGTACCCCAACCGGGACTAGAACCTGGTGTGCTGGTGCCACAAGGCGGAGGATTAGCCTAGTGAGCCGCGGCACCGGCGATCCTGAATATTTTCTCATGTGTCTGTTGGACATTTGAATTTCCTCTCTTGAAAAATACCTGTTCAGACCCTTTGCCCATTTCTTAACTGTATTGTTTCTTTTGTTTTTGAGTTTCTTGAACTCTTTATAGATTCTGGATATTAATCCTTTATCAGGGACTGGCACTGTAGCATGGCAGGTAAAGTGGCTGCCTGGAGTACCAATATTCCATGTGGGCATTGGTTCAAGGCCTGGCTGCTTCACTTTGGATTCAGCTCTCTGCTGTGTCCTGGGAAGGCAGTAGAGGATGGCCCAAGTCCTTGGGCCCCTGCACCCATATGGGAGACCTGGAGGAAGCTCCTGGCTCCTGGCTTCAGATCCGCGCAGCTCCTGCTGTTGCAGCCAATTCGGGAGTGAACCAGCAGATGGAAGACCTCTCTCTCTCTGCCTCTCCTTCCTATCTCTGTGTAACTTTTTCAAATAAATAAATCTTTTTTAAAAATCCTGTATTAGTTGCATAGTTTGCAAATATTTTCTCCCATTCTGTTGGTTGCTTCTTCACTTTGCTGAGTGTTTCTTTTGCAGTGCAGAAGCTTCTCAGTTTGATATAACCTCATTTGTCAATTCTGGCTTTGATTGTGCCTAGAACTCTTTGCCATTATCAGTGTCTTCTATGGTTTCCTCAATGTTCTCTACTAATTTCATGATTTATAAATTGAGGTCTTTAATCCATTTTGAGTGGATATTTGTGTATTATGTATAGTAGAGGTCTTGTTTCATACCTCTGCAAGTGGAGGTCCAGTTTTCCCAGCACCATTTGTTGAAGAGACTGTCCTTGCTCCAGGGATTGATTTTAGCTCCTTTGTTAAAGATGTGTGCATGGATTTCTGGAGTTTCTATTTAGTTTGATTGCTGTCCACATCTGTTTTTGTGCCAGTAGTAGGCTGTTTTTGAATATAATTGCCCTATAGTATGTTTTGAGATCTGATACTGTGATTTCATCATCTTTTTTTGCTATTTAAGATTGCTTTGGGGCCGGTGCTGCGGCTCAATAGGCTAATCCTCCACCTAGCAGCACTGGCACACCGGGTTCTAGTCCCGGTCGGGGCGCCGGATTCTGTCCTGGTTGCCCCCCTTCCAGGCCATGGCCAGGGAGTGCAGTGGAGGATGGCCCAAGTGCTTGGGCCCTGCACCCCATGGGAGACCAGGAGAAGCACCTGGCTCCTGCCTTCAGATCAGCGCAGTGCGCCAGCCGCAGCGCACCAGCCACAGTGGCCACTGGAGGGTGAACCAGCAGCAAAGGCAGACCTTTCTCTCTGTCTCTCTCTCTCTCTCTCTCTCACTGTCCACTCTGCCTGTTAAAAAAAAAAAAAAAGATTGCTTTAGCTATTCGGGATCTCTTTTGTTTCCATATGAATTTTAGCTTCATGTTTTCTAGATCTGAGAAGAATGTTGGTATTTTGATTGGGATTGCATTGAATCTGTAAATTGCTTTCAGTAGAATGGACATTTTGATGATGTGATTCTTCTAATCCTTGATCATGAAAGATTTTTACATTTTTTGTTTCTTCTGTTTCTTTAATGTTTTGTAGTTCTCATTGTGGAAATCTTTGATGTTTTTGGTTAAATTTATGCCAAGGTATTTGATTTTTTTGTATTGTGAATGATATTGATCTTAGAAGTTCTTTCTCAGCTATGACATTGTCTGTGTATACAAAGGCTATTGATTTTTGTGTTAATTTTAGATTCTGCCACTTTACCAAACTCTTTCATGAGTTCCAGTAATCTCTCAGTAGAGTCTTTTGGATCCTCTATATATAGAATCATGTCATCTGCAAATAGGGATAGCTTGATTTCCTCCTTCCCAATTTGTATCCCTGATTTCCTTTTTGACTAATGGCTCTGGGTAAAACTTCCAGAACTATATTGAATAGCAGTGGTGAGAATGGGCATTCTTGTCTGGTTCTGGATCTTAGTGGGAATGCTCCCAGTTTTTCTCCACTCAGTATGATGCTGGCCATGGGTTTGTCATAGACTGCCTTGACTGTGTTGAGGAATATTCCTTCTATTCCCAAGTTGCTTAGAATTTTCATCATGAAAAGGGGTTGTATTTTATCAAATGCTTTCTCTGCATCTGTTGAAATACTCATATAGTTTTTATTCTTCTGTTTGTTATTGTGATGTGTCACATTGATTTGCAAAAGTTGAACCTTGGACCAGGGATAAATCCTTTGGTCCAAGGTAATGAACCCTCTGATGTGTTGTTAGATTCGATTAGCTAATATTTTATTGAGGATTTTTGCATCTATGTTCATCAAGGATATTGGTCTATAGTTCTCTTTCTCTATTGTATCTTTTTATGGTTTAGGAATTAAGGGAATGCTGGCTTCATAGAAGGATTTTAGAAGGATTCCTTCCCTTTCAATTGTCTTGAGTAGCTTGAGAAGAATTGGAATTAGTTCTTCATTAAAAGTGAAACCATGGGGCTGCCACTGTGGCGTAGCAGGTAAGACTGCCTCCTGTAGTGCCAGCATCCCATGTAGGCTCTGATTCGAGTCCCAGCTGCACTGCTTCACTTCCAATCCAACTATCTGCTATGTCCTGGGAAAGCAGTAGGAGATGACCGAAGTGTTTGGGCCCCTGCACCCACATGGGAGACTGGAAGAAGCTCCTGGCTCCTGGCTTCGGATAGGCTGAGTCCAATAGCAGCAGATTGCAGCCATTGCAGACATTTGGGGAGTGAACCATCGGATGTTTTCTTTCTCTGCCTCTGCCTCTCCGTAACTCTGCCTTTCAAATAGATAAATCTTTTCTTAAAAAAAAAAAAGTGAAGCCTGTGTGAAGTCATCCTGTCCTGGACTCTTCTTTTTTGGGAGGGCCTTTATTAGGGATTCAATCTCCATCTTGGTTATTGGTTTGTTTAGGTTTTCTTTGTCTTCATGACTCATTTTTGGTAGATTGTATGTGTTCACAAATCTATCCATTTCTCCTAGGTTTCCTTATTTGTTAGCATAGAGCTCTTTGTAATAATTAACACTGCTTTTGCTATATCCCATAAGTTTTGATATGTTGTAACAACTTGTCCCTGCCCATTTTCCATAAATATTTCTATTGTTTACTTTGGATTTCCTTTGTACTTTACTCGAAGGTTCTCTGCCTTCACATTCTTTCATAATGATGGCTATCTTTCTGTGTTTCTTTGTATAGCACATCTTTAAGCATCTTTTGTAAGGCTGGATGAGTGGTGATAAATTCTGTTTCTTTTTGTTATTTAAGGTCTTTATTTCAACTTCATTCATAAAGAGAGCTTTGCAAGGTACAGTATTCTGGGTTGATAGTTTTTTTCTTAAGACTTGGATTATGTCTCTCCGTGCTGTGCTAGCCTGTAGGGTTTCTGATAAGTCAGCTGTGAGCCTAATTAAAGATCCTCTGAAAGTAATCTGGTAGTTCCCTCATGCACATTTTAGAATCTTTTCTTTATGTTTTACTGTGAAAGTTTGACTACAGTGTGATAATGTGTCATGATGAAGTTCTTTTCTGGTCATGTCTGTTAGTTCGGTGAGTTTCCTCTATGTGAATGTCCCTTTCGTTCTCCAAATTGGTGAACTTTTCTATAATTATTTCACTAAATAGGCCTTCTAATCCATTCTCTATTTCCACACCTTTAGGAATTCTTTAAGACCCCTATGCTGGGTCATCTGATAGTATCCCATAAATCTCCAACACTGTTTTTTTAAGTTTTCTAATTTCTTCTACCTTTTTTTGTTCTGACTGAAAGATTTCCAAAGATTTGTCTTCTAGCTCTAATACTGAATATTTTTCCTTCTGTCTCTGTTGTTCAGGCTTTCTACCACACTTTTTATTTGCTCTGTTGAATTTTTCATTCCTAATATTTTATTTTGATTTCTCTTTAAAATCCCATCTTTAGGAGAAAAATTTTCATTTGTGTCATTTTGGATTTCTTTAATTTGTAAGTTTGCTTCTCATTTTTTTCTGAGTAATCCTATGATTAATGTTCTGAATTCCATTTCAGGCATTTCATCAATCTCTTATTCTAATAAAGTTTTATTGTGTTCCTTTGGTGGTGGTGGGGGGGGTCATGTTGTCTTTCTTAATGTTGTTTCTTGAGTTTCTCCATTTATTTCTGGGCATTTGTGGAAATACTTTTTGGTTTTTTCCTCTTCTGGCCTTGTCTTTGAACTATGTCTCTGTGGCTTGGTGGAATATCTGCTCTTGCATTGAATACCCAGAGGCATATGCTGGACGTGGCCAGGGAGCTCTGGTCAGTGCTCCAGGGCAGGGTGAGTATCGAGAATGACATCCAAAATGGCCTAGTAGTTATCTTGTTAACAGAAGTGGGGTATGGTCATCTCCGTTGGTATGGTCACACCTTCACTTCCTCTCTTCTGAGGTGATTAATGCCTTGATATTAGCTCTCAGTGGGGATACTACTCATCTGTACTTCCACATGGACTGCACAAAGGATCTGTGCAGTCTTCAGTGTGAGAAGTGACCCAGCCCAGGCAATCAGGGAGCTCTCAGCATGTGGAGCCACTCACAGTGATTGCCCAGAGACCCAGCTACACCCTGTGCCTTCTCATGCAGTCACAGTGTTCTTACCGTCTCAGCTCTAAAGACGCCCACAGTCACAGGGTACAAAGGATCCACTCTGCCCTGATAGCTTTTCCCATCCACAAAGAGGCTGAGGGGTCCCCAGAGCCATTGCCTGTGGGTGCTCCACTGAGGTGGATTGAGCCCCAGAGGCTGTGATATGTTAAGAGGTTAGGGGCACCTCACAGTCATATGTGGGTGTGCAGCCCCCTATCATTCCTCCTAGCCAGACTCAAAGTCAGTGGAGAACACAGATTTTTCCCTTTGGTAAAATCCCTGGATCACACACATTCTCAATACCTGCCAGCCACAGCCCTACTCATTTCATAGTTGTACTGGGCGCGTACAAGTCTCTGCAGGCGGTACTGATGCCAAATTGGCTCCTTCCCCTGCCCGTTGCTAGGTGGGTGCGGCCAAGCTGCTGCGGTTGCCTCTGCTGACGAAAAGGAGACTGTCCCTTCAAGTTACCGGGTGCGCACACAAGTCCTGTAGCTACCTTCTTATGTCTAAAACGGTGTCCGCTATGTCACAGCTGACTGCCACGCACCATTGTGGTGGGATATGGGGAAAAACATGCCCCTTTTCTTTTTCTCTGGGTTAGCAGGTGCCCTTTTCCCCTTAGGACTCTGGGCCAGACTCAAAGACAGTGTATAATACTAGGTTCTCCCCCCAGCTATATCAGCAGTGGCACAGGCCGCTGCAGTCTGATCTCGCCTTGCTTTCCAAAGCTGGTGCTTCTTCTGTTTCAGGGCTACTGGGGCCATTTGTTGTGTCTACTCTTTGCTGCGCATCTGCACCTTCCACACAGATCCACAGCATCTTTCCTGCTTCCGCAGAATCCTCCCTCTCTCTCTCTCTCTCTCTCTCTCTCTCTCTCTTTGTCTCTCTTTGTCTCTCTCTCTCTCTCTTTAAGATTTTTGCCCATCCCAGAGCAGACCACCCTGTCACTATTCCACTGTCTTGTCGTCTCCTGGCTGTCTTGAATAGGCAAGAGACTGATATTGGCTAATCAGAGACAAAAGGTCATTGTTTGAATACGTTGAAAACTGGTTCTGTATGTTTGCCTCTTATCATGGCTACAGGTCAGTCCTTTTATAACTTTGAGGCAACGTTAACTAGATGCTTTCTGATTAAAAGTTGCCTTTTGTGGTGGGAACTTAGATTAGCAATTAAGATGCTGGTTTAAATACCTGATTAACCATAAGAGAATACCTGAGTTCATACCTAGCCCAGGTTCCCATTCCTGCTTCCTTCCATAGCCTGGAAGGCAACAGTGGTATCTCAAGGAATTGGGCTCTTGCTACACATGTGAGACATGGATTGATCATATGGCATGATTCCAGGTTTCAGAGCAAGCAGTCCTAGTCCACCTTGGGTGATGGGGACATTCGGGAGTGAATCAGCAAAGGAGACCTCCCTCCTTCTTCCTGTCTTCGTCCCTATCAGTTTGTCCTTCTCTTTTTCTTTCTTTCTTTTTTCTCTCTCTCTTTTTATTTTTTTTGACAGGTAGAGTGGACAGTGAGAGAGAGAGAGACAGAGAGAAAGGTCTTCCTTTGCTGCTGGTTCACCCTCCAATGGCTGCCGTGGCCGGCGCGCTGCGGCCAGCGCACCGCGCTGATCTGATGGCAGGAGCCAGGTACTTATCCTGGTCTCCCATGGGGTGCAGGGCCCAAGCACTTGGGCCATCCTCCACTGCACTACCCGGCCATAGCAGAGAGCTGGCCTGGAAGAGGGGCAACCGGGACAGAATCCGGCACCCCAACCGGGACTAGAACCTGGTGTGCCGGCGCTGCAAGGCGGAGGATTAGCCTAGTAAGCCGCGGTGCCAGTGACTCTTTTTCTTTCTATCTCTGAATCTGAAAACAAAAATTTGCTTCCATTATCCATATGTAAAATTTAAACTATTTCATATTTTAGGATAGTAGACTTATTTTAGAAGGCCAGGTCAAGAGGAGTTATTAAATAATGGCTCTAGTAGGATCTCCTTTTTTAGATGCTTAAATTGAACTAGAAAAGTTATTTCCATATTTTTTGTAGTTGGTAACTGGCTTTGTTTTATTATCAGTACTTTTAGGGACTCATACTCAAATTCTAACACAATAAACTCCATTAAGAAATTTCAGTTTTGTAAATTTATGTAGGTAGATGACAGTGATATTCATAGGCACATGTCCATTCCATAAAAATATAACTGTAGCTTCCTGTTGGTAAATCTAGCTTTTGCCCTAGGATTAGATAATAGGATAAATGGTTATAAAAATATTTTGGGGCTGTGGCATAACAGGTAAAGCTGCCTGTAGTGCCAGCACCCCATATGGGTACCAGTTCAAATCCCAGATGTTCCACTTCCAATCCAGCTCTCTGCTATGGCCTGGGAAAACCGTGGAGGATGGCCCAAATCCTTGGGCCCCTGCACCCACATGGGAGACCTGGAGGAAACTCCAGGCTCTTGGCTTCAGATCGGCATAACTCTGGCCATTGCAGCCAACTGGGGAGTGAACCAGTGGGTGGAAGACCACTCTTTCTCTCTGCCTCTCCTTCTCTCTCTGTGTAACTCTGACTTTCAAATAAATAATTTAAAAAAAAATCTTTTACTTTCCATCAAAACAATTAAGAGGGACCAGCACTGTGGCTTAGCAGGTAAAGCCGCCGCCTGCAGTGCTGGCATGCCATATGGGCACCAGTTCGAGTCCTGGCTTCTCCACTTCCAATCCAGCTCTCTGCTATGGCCTGGGAAAGCAGTGGAAGATGGCCCAAGTCCTTGGGCCCCTGTACCCATGTGGGAGACCTGGAGGAAGCTCCAGGCACTTGGCTTCAGATCGGCATAACTCTGGCCATTGCAGCCAACTGAGGAGTGAACCAGTGGGTGGAAGACCACTCTTTGTCTGTGCCTCTCTTTCTCTCTCTGTGTAACTCTGACTTTCAAATAAATAAATTTTAAAAAAAATCTTTTACTTTCCATCAAAACAATTAAGAGGGACCAGCGCTGTGGCTTAGCAGGTAAAGCCGCCGCCTACAATGCCAGCATGCCATATGGGCGCCAGTTCAAGTCCTGGCTTCTCCACTTCCAATCCAGCTCTCTGCTATGGCCTGGGAAAGCAGTGGAAGATGGCCCAAGTCCTTGGGCCCCTACACCCATGTGGGAGACTCAGAGGAATCTCCTGTTTCCTGGCTTCAGATCGGCATAGTTCTACGTGCTGCTTGTTTCCTCCTGAGTTCTTCTTTCATGTATCATCTCCTCTTCAAAGCCTTTTCTGTGATCAGGTATAATTTTTCAAAATTAAATCTTTTTATAAACTTCTTTATGTGGTACAGATAAAGAGAGAGAGATGGGGAGAGTGTGAATGTGTTTGTATGTTCCTAATCTATTGTTTATTTCCCAAATGTCCACAATGGCCAGGAATGCACAGGGTAAATCTTGAAAATCAGGAACTAGATCCTGGTCTGCCACATGGGTGGCAGCAATTCAACTATTTGAGCCATCTCCTGCTGCCTCCTAAATTCTGCTCTGTCAGGAAGCTAGATTGGCAGTCTAAGATGAGAATCAAAATTAGGCACTCCAGTATGAGATGTGAGCATAGTATCTGTTGTGTTAACCACTGGGCAAAACACCCACCTCAATATCAATTCATATATCACAGGGTATCATAATTGTATATTTACATACTTTTGAAGGAGAATGTGCTCTTCAGAAACTCATGGAAAGAATATTATTAATATGCATGGATTTGAAATTTTTTTCCCAAAGAAACCTTTTATTTAATGAGTACAAATTTCATAAGTACAACTTTAGGCATATAGTGATTTTTCCCACAATACCCTCCCTCCTGCCTCCATTCCCACCCCACCTCGTCCTCTCTCTCCCATTTCCTTTCTACCATTTTCCATTAATATTCCTTTGATTAACTTTATACACAGAAAACCAACTCTACTAAGTAAAGATTTCAACAATTTGCACACGTGCACACACACACACACATACACAAACTGTTTGAGAACAAGTTTTACAGATAATTCTTATAATGCAATTCATTGAGGACAGAGGTCCTGCCTGGGAAGTAAGTGCACAGTGACTCCTGTTGTTAATTTAACAATTAACTCTCTTTTGTGTGGCATCAGTGATCACCAGAGGCTCTTGACATGAGCTGCCATGGCTATGGAAGCCACTTGAATTCAAAATCTCTGTCAGTATTTAGACAAGGCTGTAAGCAAAGTAGAAGTTCTCTCCTCCCTTCAGAGAAAGATACGTTCTTCTTTGATGACCACTTCCTTCCACTGTGGTCTCACAGAGATCCTTCATGTAGGACATTTTTTGCCACAGTGTCTTAGCTTTCTATGCCTGAAATCCTCTCATGGGCTTTTCAGCCAGACCAGAATGCTTTAAGGGCTGATTCTGAGATCAGAGTGTGGTTTAGAGCAATTGTCATTCTATGAATCGGTTGTGTGGACTGCTTCCCATGTTGGAACATTCTCTCCTTTCTAATTCTATCTATTATAATTACCAGACCATTGATCTTATTTATATGATTCCTTTAACACTTAAACCTATCTATATGTATGATCGCTTTAACACTATATATGGAATCTGGAACCAACCAAACTTAGACCAAGCCATGTCACAGGATACAAGGGGGCTAGGGACTGCACCCCTCAACTGGAACAGCAGAGGCAGACTGAGACCAAAACCATGCATACGAAGGGTGGTGGTGTAAGGCCAGGCTGTGCCTGGTTCTCCTCACCCTTCTCCGTTTCTTCTTAGAGGCTCTACAATGGGGTCATGTTAACTTTATAATGAGAATTTTTTGTACTACTGCTAACAGGCTGGGCACAAGTGAGACACCAGAACCCTGGCCGTTATGCATCTGTCCAAACCCACAGAAGGTGCAACACCAAGAGTGAGCCCTAATGTAAAAAAAAAAAAAAAAAAAAAAAAAAGCGAAAAGAAAAGACCACTATATATGATAACTTTAACACTTAAGATGTCATTTTACTACCAAACTTAATGGAATTTGGGCTCCCATGGCAAGTTTTTAAACTGTACCCTTAGATATAAGTCCATAGGAATGTATGCAGAGCTATACAGCTTTCCACTTACAAACTTCCTTCTCCCTGTCTTATTGCCGCTCTTATTTTTTACTGATCTATATTTTCAATTGTCTTTATACATATATGATTAACTCTATGTTAAGAGTTCAACAAATAGTACGAAGAAGAGAAAAGATGAAAAAAAAACTTCGACAGTTAAGACAAGGGCTGTACAAGTCATTGCTTCTCAAAGTGTCAATTTCACTTTTACAGATTTCGTTTTTACTGCTTTATTAGTTGTCAGAAATCAGGGAGAACATATGGTTTTTGTCCCTTTGAGACTGGCTTATTTCACTAAGTATTATGATTCCCAGATTCATCCATTTTGTTGCAAATGACCAGATTTCATTTTTTTCTCTGCTGTGAAGTATTCCATAGAGTATATATCCCATAATTTCTTTATCCAGTCTTCAGTTGATGGGCATTTAGGTTGATTCCATGTTTTGTTTTGTTTTGTTTTGTTTTTTTGTTTTTTTTTTTTTTTGACAGGCAGAGTGGACAGTGAGAGAGAGAGACAGAGAGAAAGGTCGTCCTTTTGCCGTTGGTTCACCCTCCAATGGCCGCCGCGGCCAGCGCGTTGCGGCCGGCGCACCGCACTGATCCGATGGCAGGAGCCAGGAGCCAGGTGCTTTTCCTGGTCTCCCATGGGGTGCAGGGCCCAAGCACCTGGGCCATCCTCCACTGCACTCCCTGGCCACAGCAGAGGGCTGGCCTGGAAGAGGGGCAACCGAGACAGAATCCGGCGCCCCGACCGGGACTAGAACCCGGTGTGCCGGCGCCGCTAGGCGGAGGATTAGCCTAGTGAGCCGCGGCGCCGGCCTGATTCCATGTTTTAAATATTGTGAACTGAGCTACAATAAACACAGGGGTGTAGATAGCTCTTTTATTTGCTAATTTCATTGCTCTTGGGTAAATTTTTGGCATTTCTGTTCTGTTCCGTTGGTTATCCATCTGTTTTTGTGCCAATACCAGGCTGTTTTGATTATAACTGCCTTGTAATATGTCTTGAAATCTGGTATTGTGATGTCTCTGGCTTTGTTTTTATTGTAGAAGATTGCTTTAGCTATTCAGGGTCTCTTGTGTTTCCATATGAATTTCAGCATCATTTTTTCCAGATCTGAGAAGAATGTCTTTGATATTTTGGTTGGTATTGTATTGTATCTGTATATTGCTTTCAGGAGAATGGACATTTTGATGATATTGATTCTTCTATTATATGAATATGGAAGATTTTTTGTATCTTCTTCTACTTGTTTCTTTAATGTTTTGTAATTCTCTTTGTAGAGATCTTTGACACCCTTAGTTAAATTTATTCTGAGGTATTTGATATTTTTTATAGCTATTGTGAATGGGATTGATCTTAGAATCTCAATCTCGGCCTTGACATTGTCTGTGTATACAAAGACTGTTGATTTTTGTGTATTGACTTTATATCCTGCTACTTTACCAAACTCTTCTGTGAGTTCCAATTTTCTCTTAGTGGAGTGTTTTTCATCCCCTGTGTATAGAATCATGTCATCTGCAAATATGGATAGTTTGACTTCCTCTTGCCCAAATTGTATCCCTTTGATTTTTTTTCTTGCCTAATGGCTCTGGGTAAAACTTCCAGGACTATATTGAATAGCAATAGTGATAATGGGAATCCCTGTCTGGTAGCAGATCTCAGTGGGAATGCTTCTAACTTTTCTCCATTCAATAGGATGCTGGCTGGGAGTTTGTCATAAATTGCCTTGATTGTATTGAAGAATGTTCCTTCTATACCCAATTTGCTTAGAGTTTTCATCATGAAAGGTTTTTTTTCCCAAATGTTTTCTCTGCATCTATTGAGATAATCATACGGTTTTTGTTCAGCAGTTTATTAATGTGATTTATCACATTGATATTTGATTTGTGACTGTTGAACCATCCCTGCATACCAAGGATAAATCCCACCTAGTCTGGGTGGATGATCTTTTTGGTGTGTTGGCTTCAATTGGCTTGAATTTTGTTGAGGATTTTTGCATCTATGTTCATCAGGGAAATTGGTAATTCTCTTTCTCTGTTGCATCTTTTTCAGGTTTAGGAATTAAGATGATGTTGGATACATAGAAAGAATTTGGGAGGATTCCCTCCTTTCAGTTGAGAATAATTGGAGTTAGTTCTTTAAACGTCTGATAAAATTCAGCAGTGAAGGCATCTGGTCTTGGGCTTTTCTTTGTGGGGATAGCCTCTGTTACTGATTCAATTTTCATCTTAGTTATGGGTCTGTTTAGGTTTTCTGTGTCTTCAAGGCTCAATTTAGGTAGGTTGTATGTGTCCAGGAATCTATCCATTTCTTCCAGGTTTTCCAGTTTGCTGGCATTCAGCTCTTTGTAAGTATTTCTGATGATTCTTTTTATTTCTGTGCTGTTTTTACATTTCCTTTTTCTCTCTAATTTTATTGATTTGGGTCTTTCTCCTTTTTTTGGTTAGCTAGGCAAATGATGTGTCAATTTTGTTTATTTAAAAAAACAACTCTTATGCTGATCTTTTGTATTTTTTTATTCAATTTTGTTGATTTCTTCTCTAATTTTAATTATTTCTTTTCTCCTACTAGTTTTGGGTTTGGTTTGCTGTTGTTTTTCTAGATCCTTGAGATGCTCTGATAGGTCATTTATTTGGTGCCTTTCCAATTTCTTGTTGTAGGCAACAATTGCTATAAACTTTCTTCTTAACACTGCTTTTTCTGTATGATATGCTGTGTTGTTGTTTTCATTTGTTTCCAGAAATTTTTGGATTTCTCCTGTGATCCTCTGTTCATTAAGGAGCATGTTGTTCAGTCTCCATATGTTTGCATATGTTCTAGAGATTCCTGAGTTTCTGATTTCCAGCTTCATTCCATTGTGGTCCAAAGAGATGCATGGTATGATTTCAATTTTTGTGAATTTTCTGAGACTTGCTTTATGGCCTTGTATGTGATCAGTCCTAGAGAATATTCCATGTACTGCTGACAAGAGTGTGCATTCTGCAACTGTAGGATGAAAAGTTCTGTAGATATCTATTAGGTCCAATTGGTCTATAGTGTCAATTAAATCTGTTTTCTTGCTGATTTTCTGTCTGGTTGGTCTGCCCACTGCTGAAAGTAGAGTATTGAAGTCCCTCATTGCTATTATATTGAGTCTATGTCTTCCTTTAGATCCCTTAACATTTCTTGTAAATAGCCAGGCCAGGTGCCCTGTAATTAGGTGCATATATGTTTATAATAGTTATATCTTCCTGTTGAATTCATCCCTTAATCATTATATAGTGCCCTTCTTTGTCTCTTTTGACAGATTCTGTGTTAAAGTATTTTGTCTCTTATTAGGATGACTACACCAGCTCTTTTTTGGTTTCAGTTGGCATGGAATATCTTTTCCATCCTTTCACTTTCAATCTGTGTGCATCTTTGTTGGTGAGATGTGTTTCTTGTAAGCAACTAATAGATGGGTTTTGTTTTTTAATCCATTCAGCCAGTCTCTGTCTTTTTTTTTTTTTATAATTTTTTTTTTTTTTGACAGGCAGAGTGGACAGTGAGAGAGAGAGACAGAGAAAGGTCTTCCTTTGCCGTTGGTTCACCCTCCAATGGCCGCCGCGGCCAGCGCGCTGCGGCCGGCGCAACTCACTGATCCGATGGCAGGAGCCAGGAGCCAGGTGCTTTTCCTGGTCTCCCATGGGGTGCAGGGCCCAAGCACTTGGGCCATCCTCCACTGCACTCCCTGGCCACAGCAGAGGGCTGGCCTGGAAGAGGGGCAACCGGGACAGAATCCGGCGCCCCGACCAGGACTAGAACCCGGTGTGCCGGCGCCGCAAGGCGGAGGATTAGCCTAGTGAGCCGCGGCGCCGGCCAAGTCTCTGTCTTTTAACTGAAGAGTTGAAGCCATTTACATTCAAGGTGAATATTGATAAGTAATGACTTTGCCTTGCCATTTTTCCAAAAATATTCCTATTTTTTACTTTGAATTTCCTTTGAACTTTTACTGAGAGATTTTTTTCCTTTACCTTCTTTCATAGTGATAACCATGTTTCAGTGTTTCTGTGTGCAGCACATCCTTAAGCATCTTCTGTAGTGCTGGACAGGTGACAAATTCTTTCAATTTCTGTTTGTTATGGAAGGTCTTTATTTCACCTTCATTCATAAATGAGAGCTTTGCACAGTATAGTATTCTGGGTTGAATGTTTTTCTCTCTTAAGACTTGGAATATATCTCTAATTCTCTCCTAGCCTGTAGGGTTTCTAATGAGAAGTCTGCTGTGAGTCTAATTGGAAATCCTCTGAAAGTAATCTGGCATTTCTTTCATGCACGTTTTAGGATCTTTTTATGTTTTACTGTGGTGAGTTTGATTACAATGTGTTCTAGTGAAGATCTTTTCTGGTTATGTCTATTAGGAGTTCTATGTGCTTCCTCTACTTGGATATCCCTTTCTTTCTCCAAATTAGGGAAGTTTTCTGTTATTATTTCCGTAAAAAGGCCTTCTAGTTCTTTCTCTCTTTCCACACCTTCAGGAACTCCTAGAATCTGTATATTGGGTCATTTTATAGTATTCTGTAGATTCCAAACAGTTTTTTTCAGTTTTCTATTTTCCTTATCTTGTTTTTGGTTGACTGTATAATTTCCTGTGCTTTGTTTTCTAAGTCCCATATTCTTTCTTCTGCTTCACCGATTCTCTTACAGCTTTCACTGCATTTTTTATTTATTCTATTGAATTCTTCATTTCATTTTGATTTCTCTTTAAGATCTCAATTTTATGGGTGAAATTTTCTTTCATGTCTTGAATGGTTTTCAGTAGTTCGTGCATTTGCTTTTGATTACTTCTATGTAACCTTATGATCAATTTTTTGAATTCCATTTCTTACATTTTGTCCATCTCATCATCTTCACAATCTAATATTGAAGTGTTGTGTTCTTTGGGGTGTCATGTTGTTTTCCTTATTCTTGTTTCTTGGATTGTTGTGTTTGTTGTTAGGCATTTGTGGAGAAAGTCGTTGCTTGCTTGCTTGCTTGCTTTTTTTTTTTTTTTTTTTTTTTTTTTTTTTTTTTTTTTTGCTGTGGTGGCTTTTAACTTTGTACTATGCCTTTGTGGATAAGTGGAGTGTCTGCTTTCAGTGAATATCTAGAAGCTTGTAGTGGGTGTGGCCAGGGACCTCTATTCAGTTCTCCAAGATGAAGGGTGTGTCTGAGGTGACACACCCTGGTTTAGTGTGATAAATCTCCTCTTGTTTTTAAGAAGGGAAATTTATTGAGCTCCTCTTAAAAGAGAACAGTGCCTGAGCACTAGCTCCAGTGTGTATAATATTCGTCTACTCTGCCCCAACGACCACACAAAGGATCTGTGCAGTCCTCACTGTTAAGTTCAGATTCACCAACAATGTCCCTCACCAGGTAACCATGGATCCCTGAGCATGTAGAATTTGCCACAGTGACTGCCCAAATTCCCAGCCACATGGTGAGTCCTCCCACACAGCCTCAGTTTTTTTTTTTTTCAGTCCCAGCACAGAAGCCTCCCACAGTCATGAGCTCCCAGCCCCCGGTTAGTTCTCCCCACCACCAGAGTCAGGAGTCCACTCAGCTGGTTGCAGACACGAGCTGGCACAGCTGTTACATATATCCAAAATGGTGCCCGCTCTATTGGCTTGTTACAGGTCACTGTTGTAAAGTGATCAGGGAGAGAGAAAGAGAGAAAAACGTGTCCCTCCTTTTTTTTTCCTCTTCTAGTTTAGCAGATACACTATCCCCATGGGGCTCCAAGCCAGGTCTCCTCCAGGCTCTTCCTGCAGCTTTAGCACCAGTGACTTGGGCTGCTGTGGTCTGGTCCCACCTCTCTTTCCAACGCTGATGTGTAGGTTATTGGCTGCTGGAGTCCTCTCCAGTGTCTTTGTAATTTAGTGAGATGTCTATACTTTCAATGAGTTCCAAGAGGTATGTGCTGGATGTGACCTGGGTGCTGTGTTCAGTAGTCCAGGGTGGAGGGGGTATCCATTGTAAGGCCCCATGGGGCTTTGTAGCTTTCCTTTGATTTTTGATTAGAGGAAGTCGTTCAATTCTATTGGTGTGACCCACCCTTTTCCTCACAGTTGTGGGACGCCCCAGTTTTAGTCTCTGATGAGCTCAGGGTTCACCCTGCTTAAAGAACTGCACCTCTAATCTGTGGAGATTTTCTTGTGGTGAGGTTTTGCTCTATTATGAGATGCTGTGTTTCTGTGTGTTGCAGTGGAAATACAGAGTCCTGCCTACTGGAGCCCAGCTCACTTTTCAATGGTGGTGGAGGTGATAGGAGCACCAGTGCAGGGAGCCCCACTTACTATGTAGCCTGTCTCACTTCTCACTGGTGGATGGAGTGGGCTTGAGTTTTTTTTTTTTTTACTTTTTTTTTTTTTTGACAGGCAGAGTGGACAGTGAGAGAGAGAGACAGAGAGAAAGGTCTTCCTTTGCTGTTGGTTCACCCTCCAATGGCCGCCGCAGCTGGCGCACCGCGCTGATCCAATGGCAGGAGCCAGGTGCTTCTCCTGGTCTCCCATGGGGTGCAGGGCCCAAGGACTTGGGCCATCCTCCACTGCACTCCCTGGCCACAGCAGAGAGCTGGCCTGGAAGAGGGGCAACCGGGACAGAATTCGGTGCCCCAACCGGGACTAGAACCTGGTGTGCCGGCGCTGCAAGGCAGAGGATTAGCCTAGTGAGCCATGGCGCCGGCCTGGAGTGGGCTTGAGTTTTCAATATTCAGGACTTCTTGTTGTACAGCTTGTGTGGTGGGGAAGACATTCTGAAATGTTGTGGTCCTCGTTCTTGGGTAGGGGGTGAGGTGGCCCCCACAATTGATGGGCGTGTGCTAGGGAGGCAAAAGCAGCAATCCCCTGCTTATGCTTGAAAATGTGAACAAATGAAATGGCTTCTCCCAGCCATTTTTCAGTGATCACTGATTTGACGGGGCAAGACGGGGAGGGAGGTGGGCAGTGGGGTGCCTGACCTCTCTGTTTGTTCCTCTATACCTTCTCTTTTTTCCAGCATAGAACTTCAAAAGCAGTTTGCCAGTCTCTCTCTTCTGCTGCTATTTGCAGCTCAATGGACCCGCTATTTCCCATCTCACCTGGTCCGCTGGGGGCTGATACCAACCTCCCGGGTCTGGGCCTCCACTGCTTTCCTTTCTTACTTGCTCTTTCTATGTGAACCTGCCCAGTTTCTGTTGCTCTCCTGGGCTTCCCATCGAGAATTTCCCATGGCTGTATCTCCAGCGTGTATCTTCTCTCCTTTTTAACTATCTATTTTGCCCTGTGTGACTCAGATTGTCCTGTTGCTATACTGCTACCTTGGAACCTCTTCTCAAATGGTTTTATAGCAAATACATTTCTAGTCTGTTTTCCCACAAACTTTTTGAAATCCTCATTTACATTTTCTCATATACAGTTAATATATTCTAACTGGATTTTTAATTAATAAATAAATTAAGTTAGTAAAGAGTAGGATTTTTACTAAGCATTGCTGTTTTTTCCCTTTGCCAGTAGATTTAAAATAATTCATTGTTTTAAACTGGTTTTTGAAGGACTGGTCCTGTCTCCCATATTAAGGAAGTATGTGAAAATAAAGATGAAAAATGGACCTTTGAAGACTCTGGAATCACAACAGTATTGGAGAAGGCCAATTCACTAGGTAGTGGTCTACTGCAAGTGAATGAAGACAACAGTTTAAATGAAGTATATCAAGATGAAACAAGGTGAAATTTATAAAGTATTTCTCAACAAAGGAATGTTAGTGGTGATTACTTTTTTCTAAAAAAAAAAAAAAATAGTGTATTTTGCAGGCCAAAGCAAGAGAACATTGCTCTTTACTAATGATCTTAAAAGGTTGATAAGATGAGGATAAGTAATCCTGACAAGAAGCAGTTTCAATACTTGGTTGTGATGGAAGGTAAATCTAGACAACATCAAGAATTTTTTTCTGAGAAAGGCAATACAGAAATCGGTGATCACTGAAAAAGAATGTAGAATTCAAAGAGCTTCTTTATTTCTTTTAATATGGAAGCATTTATATTGTGCTTGTATATTTCTGGAAATGATCTAGGACATATTCAATTAGATTTTGTTTGCATTTCTAAGTATGTAAAAGCTTGATAAATGCAGTCTTAAAGATTTATAGTAAAGAATTGTTTCTAGAACTTCTATTCCTGTTCAGCTTTATGGTGAGAGGTGGTTCATTCATAATCAGTTCAAGCATTGAATTTTCTTTCATTTAATTTTTTGGAGGAGGCATAGATACATAAAGAGATAGAGATACAGACAGGAAAATATAAAGAGCGAGGAAGCATCTTTCCTGGTTGGCTCCCTGACTGCCTGCTATACCCAGGGCTGGGTTGTGAAAAAGGGTATTTAATCCAAGTCTTTTTTAAAAAAAAAATTTATTTACTTATTTGAAAGTCAGAGATACACAGAGAGAGGAGAGGCAGAGAGAGAGAGGTCTTCCATCCAATGGTTCACTCCCCAATTGGCCGCAACAGCCAGAGATGCGCTGATCTGAAACCAGGAGCCAGGAGCTTCTTCCGGGTCTCCCATGCAGGTGCACGGGTCCAAGGTTGGGCCATCTTCTACTGCTTTCCCAGGACACAGCAGAGAGCTGGATAGGAAGTGGAGCAGCCAGGACTCGAACCGGCACCCATATGGGATGCCGGTGCTTCAGGCCAGAGCGTTAACCCGCTGCACCACAGTACCTGCCCCTAATCCAGGTCTTCTGTGTGGGTGCCAGGAGCCCAATTACTTGAACCATTTCTGCTGCCTCCCAGAGTCTGTTTTAGCAGGAACCTGGAGGCAGGAGCCATAACCAGGAATAAAATTCAGGCACTCCAATGGGGGATGTGGACATCTTAACTACCAGGATAAACATCTGCTCTGGAAATGGATATTATAATGTAATTTAACATAACAATGAATTAAAAGTTAATCATAGATTTTGTAGATTTGTGAAATGATAAATGGAAACACTTAAGCTATGCTGGATAGGATTTCATCATTCCTCAATTATTCTACGTATTAGTGTTGTTTATTGGTATCATCATGAAAAATATCTATGACTTTTCAATGTTCTCTAAAATAATTCATCTTCTGAGAGAAAGGAGAGGATTTTGTTTGTAAATGATAGAAGAGTAAACCAATTGACAGTCTATCACAGATGGTAACTTTTGGATTATAAAGTTCTAAGGAATAAAAACTACATTCCCCTGTACAAACCATGTTGACATCTCTTATGTGCTCAACAATTATTTGTTGAGTGCAAGGATAAACAGTTTAACAAATTGTTAAATACCTATTGATGAATTTCTTTAGAAAAATACATTTTAGTTTATCTAATGTAGATTTTGAAATGTGCCTGGATATAGGTCTTATAATTTTGAAAGATATTTTCAAAATTCACACCTATAAGTTATAGCCTTAAATAGAATAATAATATTGATTCTTCTGCTATCCTATCTTTTAAAAACTCTTGGAAGTAAATACTACCTTTATATTGCATTTTAAAACCTGGCTAGGAACTAGAATTACCGGAGTTTAATTCAGGGTTTGCTGCTGAGTAACTGTATGGGCTTAGGCAAGTCACATGGACTTCTTGTACTTAATAACTTCTCCTATAATATTCCTAATATGTTACCTACCTTACACATTGTGAGGGTTAAAATGAGCTTAATACATGTGCAATTCTTAGAATTACACTTAATAATTGCATGAAGTTCTGAGTAAGCTATCTAATATCATCATTACAAAAGGGTTTTTGAAGATGGCAGAATAGTGAGGGCGCGCACCGATAGTCCGGGAAAAGATAGTTTAATAAAAGTGGAGTTACTGTAGCCTCAGGAAAAGGATCAGGAAAAAAGGAAACTCTTCCGGATCTAGTGGATGTGACTCGGAGGACCTACGGGGAGAGCAAGGTCGCCCACCGTGTGGAAGCCGAGCCGCGGGAGCTGTGGGAGCCGCGGGTGCCGACCCAAATCAATAAAATCAGAGATGAAAAAGGAAAGGTAACAACAACACAACAGAAATAAAAAGCACCATCAGAAATTACTACAAGGACCTGTATGCCGGCAAACAGGGAAACCTATCAGAAATGGACAGATTCCTGGACACATGCAACCTACCTAAATTGAACCAGGAAGACATAGAAAACCTAAACAGACCCATAACTGAGACAGAAATTGAAACAGTAATAAAGGCCCTCCCAACAAAGAAAAGCCCAGGACCAGATGGATTCACTGCTGAATTCTACCATACATTTAAAGAAGAACTAACTACAATTCTTCTCAAACTATTCAGAACAAGAGGAAAAGAGGGAATCACACCAAAAGATCACAGGAAGTTCAAAACATATATTAGAAAATATCTTTGGCAAATGGCAGGGCAAAGTTACTACTTATGAGTAGTCACATTGAATGTTAATGGCCTGAAGAGGGAATCTTCCCAAATTCTTTCTATGAAGCCAGCATCACCTTAATTCCTAAGCCGGAAAAAGATACAGCATTGAAAGAGAATTACAGACCAATATCGCTGATGAACATAGATGCAAAAATCCTCAATAAAATTCTGGCCAATAGAATGCAACAACACATCAGAAAGATCATCCACCCAGACCAAGTGGGATTAATCCCTGGTATGTAGGGCTGGTTCAATGTGCATAAAACAATCAATGTGATACACCACATTAACAGACTGCAGAAGAAAAACCATATGATTATCTCAATAGACGCCAAGAAGGCATTTGATAAAATACAACACCCTTTCATGATGAAAACTCTAAGCAAACTGGGTATGGAAGGAACATTCCTCAATACAATCAAAGCAATTTATGAAAAAACCACAGCCAGCATCCTATTGAATGGGAAAAGTTGGAAGCATTTCCACTGAGATCTGGTACCAGACAAGGATGCCCACTCTCACCACTGCAATTCAATATAGTTCTGGAAGTTCTAGCCAGAGCTATTAGGCAAGAAAAAGAAATTAAAAGGATACAAATTGGGAAGGAAGAACTCAAACTACCCCTCTTTGCAGATGATATGATTCTTTATTAGGGGACCCAAAGAACTCTACTAAGAGACTACTGGAACTCATAGAAGAGTTTGGCAAAGTAGCTGGATATAAAATCAACAGCCTTTGTATGCACAGGCAATGCCATGGTTGAGAAAGAACTTCTAAGATCAATCCCATTCACAATAGCCACAAAACAATCAAATACCTTGGAATAAACTTAACCAAGGACGTTCAAGATCTCTACGATGAAAATTACAAAACCTTAAAGAAAGAAATAGAAGAGAATACCAAAAAATGGAAAAATATTCCATGCTCATGGATTGGAAGAATTAATATCTTCAAAATGTCCATTCTCCCAAAAGCAATTTATACATTCAATGCAATACCAATCAAGATACCGAAGACCTTCTTCTCAGATCTAGAAAAAATGATGCTGAAATTCATATGGAGACACAGGAGACCTTGAATAGCTAAAGCAATCTTGTACAACAAAAACAAAGCTGGAGGCATCACAATACCAGATTTCAGGACATATTACAGAGCAGTTATAATTAAAACAGCATGACTGGTACAGAAACAGATGGATAAACCAATGGAACAGAATAGAAACACCAGAAATCAATCCAAACATCTATAGCCAACTCATATTTGATCAAGGATCCAAAACCAATCCCTGGAGTAAGGACAGTCTATTCAATAAATGGTGCTGGGAAAATTGGATTTCCACGTGCATAACCATGAAGCAAGACCCCTACCTTTCACCTTACAGAAAAATTCACTCAACATGGATTAAAGACTTAAATCTATGACCCGACACCATCAGATTATTAGAGAACATTGGAGAAACCCTGCAAGATATAGGTACCGGCAAAGACTTCTTGGAAAATACCCCCAGAAGCACCGGCAGTCAAAACCAAAATTAACATTTGGGATTGCATCAAATTGAGAAGTTTCTGTACTGCAAAAGAAACAGTCAGGAAAGTGAAGAGGCAACTGACAGAATGGGAAAAAATATTTGCAAACTATGCAACAGATAAAGGGTTAATAACCAGAATCTACAAAGAGATCAAGAAACTGCACAACAACAAAACAAACAACCCACTTAAGAGATGGGCCAAGGACCTCAATAGACATTTTTCAAAAGAGGAAATCCAAATGGCCAACAGACACATGAAAAAAGGTTCAGGATCACTAGCCATCAGGGAAATGCAAATCAAAACCACAATGAGATTCACCTCACCCTGGTTCAAATGGCTCACATTCAGAAATCCACCAACAATAGATGCTGGCGAGGATGTGGGGAAAAAGGGACACTAACCCACTGTTGGTGAGAATGCAAACTGGTTGAACCACTATGGAAGTCAGTCTGGAGATTCCTCAGAAACCTGAATATAACCCTACCATTCAACCCAGCCATCCCACTCCTTGGAATTTACCCAAAGGAAATTAAATTGGCAAACAAACAAGCTGTTTGCACATTAATGTTTATTGCAGCTCAATCCACAATAGCTAAGACCTGGAACCAACCCAAATGCCCATCAACAGTAGAATGGATAAAGAAATTATGGGACATGTACCCTATAGAATACTATACACTATACAGCAGTCAAAAACAATGAAACCCGGTCATTTGCAACAAGATGGAGGAATTTGGAAAACATCATGCTGAGTGAATTAAGCCAGTCCCAAAGGGACAAATATCATATGTTCTCCCTGATCGGTGACAACTAACTGAGCACCAAAGGGGAAACTTGTTGAAGTGAAATGGACATTATGAGAAACAGTGACTTGATCAGCTCTTGTCCTGACTGTTGATGTACAATGTAATACTTTTTCCATTTTAGTAATTTTTTTTGTTCTAGTACTATTGGTTGAACTCTGTAATTAACACACAATTATTCTTAGGTGTTTAAATTTTAACTGAAAATTGATCCCTGTTAGGAATTTGGAAAACATTATGCTGAGTGAAATAAGCCAGTCCCAAAGGGACAAATATCATATGTTCTCCCTGATCGGTGACAACTAACTGAGCACCAAAAAGGAAACCTGGTGAAGTGAAATGAACACTATGAGAAACGGTAACTTGATCAGCCCTTGCCCTGACTGTTGATGAACAACTTAATACATTATCCCTCTTAGTATTTTTTTGTTTGTTCTACTTAATACAAAAGCATTAAAAACCAAAAGGTTGAATACTGTAATCAATACACAGTTATTCTTAAGTGTTGAAACTTAGCTGAAAAGTGATCACTGTTAAATATAAGAGTGGGAATAAGAGAGGGAAGAGATGTGCAATTCGGGGCATGCTCAAGCTGACTTACCTCAAACAGTAGGGTTAGAAACATACCAGGGGATGCCAATTCAATCCCATCAAGGTGGCATGCACCAATGCCATCTCACTAGTCCCAGTGATCAATTTCTATTCACAGTTGATCACAATGATAGGACTAAGAGCCAAAGGGAGCACATAAACAAGACTAGTGTCTGCAAATACTAGCTGATAGAATAAAAAAGGGAGAGAACGATCCAACATGGGAAGCGAGATACACAGCAGACCCATAGAATGGCAGATGTCCTAAACAGCACTCTGGCCTCAGAATCAGCCCTTAAGGCATGCGAATCTGGCTGAAAAGCCCATGAGAGTATTTCAGGCATGGAAAGGCAAAACACTCTGGAAAAAAAAAAAAAAAACACACACACACCCTAAATGAAAGATCTCCGCGAGTGAGATCCCAGTGGAAAGAACAGGTCATCAAAGAAGGAGGTACCTTTCTCTGAAGGGAGGAGAGAACTTCCGCTTTGACTACGACCTTGTCTAAATAAGATTGGAGTTGGCAAACTCAAAAGGCGTCCATAGCCTTGGCAGCTCATGACAAGAGCCTAGGGTGATTACTGATGCCATAAACAAGAGTGTCAATTTGTTAAGTCAACAACAGGAGTCACTGTGCACTTACTCCTCATGGAGGATCTCTGTCCTTAATGTGCTGTACATTGAGATTTAATGCTATAACGAGTACTCAAACAATATTTTTCACTTTATGTTTCTATGTGGGTGCAAACTGTTGAAATCTTTACCTAATGTATACTAAACTGATCTTCTGTATATATAGAAAATTGAAAATGAATCTTGATATGAATGGAAGGGGAGAGAGAGCAGGAAAGGGGAGGTTTGCGGGTGGGAGGGAAGTCATCGGGGTGGGGGGAGCCAATGTAGTCCATAAGCTGTACTTTGGAAATCTATATTCATTAAATAAAAGTTAAAAAAAAAGTGGGTGAAAGAGAACTGAAAAATAGAAGCTTTATTTAAGCCTGTTCGATCAAGGTTGAGGGAGTTGGTGTTTGCTGAATTGTGTTTTAGCACAATCCAGGCAGGTGACATTGATACCAGATCTGAATTCTATAAGCACAGTCTGTTTTCTGGATGGTGAGTTTGTACACTGAAACAGTATTTTTCACTTTGTGTTTCTATGTGGGTGCAAACTGTTGAAATCTTTACTTAATATATGCTAAACTGATCTTCTGTATATAAAGAGAATTAAAAATGAATCTTGATGTGAATGGAAGGGGGGAGGGAGAGGGAAAGGGGAGGGTTGCGGGCGGAAATTTATATTCATTAAATAAAAGTTTAAAAAAAAGGGTTCTCTCAGAAAGACTGCAAATAGGATTTTGTGGCTATGAAATCTTGCTTTTATTGAAGTGATAATGACAGTAAAACCTGGTTTATTTCCATCAAATAATGCAAATAGTAGTGAGTTTTGTGATACAGTGGGTTAGGTTGCTGCTGGTCATGGGCACATGCCATATTGGAGTGCCTATTTGAGTCCTGGGTACTTCAGTTCTAATTCAGCTCCCTGCTAATGTGCCTGGAAAGTGGCCCAAGTTGGCTCAAGTACTTAAGTCAGTGTCTCCCATGTGGGAGACCTGAATAAATTTTCTGGCTTCTGGCTGAAGCCTGGCACAGCCCATTTTGGACGTGAACAAATAAATGTAGATATATTCTCTCTCTCTCATTCTCTCATGCGCTCTCTCTCTCTCTCTCTGTCTCTCTGTCTCTTTCCCTTTCCAATAAATAAATAAATGTTTAAAAATACAAATAATATGTTTTTGTTTAATTTTCACTGTCAGAAAGTTGAACTAAGTTGAATTATTTGCTATAATACTATTGATAGTATATTTTCTTCTTTCATATCACTCTTAATGTTAATTAATCTATATTGTAGAATAGTACTATGTGAAAGATAATAAATGAAGCTATATAAAATATAATAGTTTATATATTCCTTATATTTTTTGTACATAATATTTTGAAAGGAATTATTTTTTTTAGGCCTGCAAAGAAAACGACTCAGGGATAGAATAGTACTATGTAAAAGATAATAAATGAAGCTATATAAAATGTAATAGTTTATATATTCCTTATATTTTTTGTACGTAGTATTTTGAAAGGAATTATTTCTTTTTAGGCCTGCAAAGAAAACGACTCAGGGAATTGAACAGGTATTACACAAAATAATCAAATGTATTATTGTGCTGAAAAAATATATTATAAAAGACAAAGTGATATATTACAAAAACCTGAATTTCAAAATATGCTGTAAAAGTTAAATTGAAAAAAAGAGAAATTTTGTAAGAATATTTACTTTGCAATTGTAACTAAGAGGCAGTAACCTTTGGTAATAATATACTTTTGATAAAAACTCAGTCTTTTTGAAAAGTATTTGTGGTTTTTCTCATGTAGTACATGGATAATTACTACATCTATAAACTTAAGTAATGGTGTAAGTATTTAGGGACATTTTGAAATAGTGTTATTTATCTTATAGGGACAATGCCAGATAAATTCTACAGATGACGAAATAACTCAGTCATGGCAAATAGCCTCAGAGGATTATGAGTGGCCTCACCCTAAGAATACTCTGTTGCTAATTGAAAAACTTCAAATGGACTGTAAAGGTAAGACTCTTGCATAAACATAAGATCTTTTATGTATACTATAGTAATATCCGCATACATTGCTTAGCGCTGCACATACAGCACTGATGTACTATAGTGGTGTTCATCTCAGAAATAAACTGTTTATTAAAATTGAATGAAATCTGTTAGATACTCTAAACTCAGAGCAAAAAAAATTGAAAATTCATATAGTAGCTTTCTTAGTGAGGATGGTACCCCCAGCATTTTTTGTTGATTTTCCCTCTATGCTTTTAGCCATGGTCAGATTACTGTCGTCTCCCACCTGGAATAACACAATAACCTTAGAAATGTTTGCCCTGCTTCCCTGCTCCTCTCCCAAAATATTGGTCATGCCTGCAGCCATAATTCAGTTTATCCCTGGTATTCAGGGATGGTTCAGTGATCCCAAATCAATCAGTGTGATACACCACATTAACAGACTGCAGAAGAAAAACCATATGATTATCTCAATAGATGCAGAGAAAGCATTTAACAAAATACAACACCCTTTCATGATGAAAACTCTAAGCAAACTGGGTATGGAAGGAACATTCCTCAATACAATCAAAGCAATTTATGAAAAAACCACAGCCAGCATCCTATTGAATGGGAAAAGTTGGAAGCATTTCCACTGAGATCTGGTACCAGACAAGGATGCCCACTCTCACCACTGCAATTCAATATAGTTCTGGAAGTTTTAGCCAGAACCATTAGGCAAGAAAAAAAAAATTAAAGGAATACAGATTGGGAAGGAAGAAGTCAAACTATCCCTCTTTGCAGATGATATGATTCTTTATTAGGGGACCCAAAGAACTCTACTAAGAGACTATTGGAACTCATAGAAGAGTTTGGCAAAGTAGCAGGATATAAAATCAATGCACAAAAATCAACAGCCTTTGTATGCACAGGCAATACCATGGCTGAGGAAGAACTTCTAAGATCAATCCCATTCACAATAGCCACAAAACAATCAAATACCTTGGAATAAACTTAACCAAGGACGATAAAGATCTCTGCGATGAGAATTACAAAATCTTAAAGAAAGAAATAGAAGAGAATACCAAAAAATGGAAAAATATTCCATGCTCATGGATTGGAAGAATTAATATCTTCAAAATGTCCATTCTCCCAAAAGCAATTTATACATTCAATGCAATACCAATCAAGATACCGAAGACCTTCTTCTCAGATCTAGAAAAAATGATGCTGAAATTCATATGGAGACACAGGAGACCTTGAATAGCTAAAGCAATCTTGTACAACAAAAACAAAGCCAGAGGCACCACAATACCAAATTTCAGGACATATTACAGAGCAGTTATAATTAAAACAGCATGACTGGTACAGAAACAGATGGATAAACCAATGGAACAGAATAGAAACACCAGAAACCAATCCACACATATACAGCCAACGTATATTTGATCAAGGATCTAAAACCAATCCCTGGAGTAAGGACAGTCTATTCAATAAATGGTGCTGGGAAAACTGGATTTCCACGTGCATAACCATGAAGCAAGACCCCTACCTTTCACCTTACACAAAAATCCACTCAAAATAGATTAAAGACCTAAATCTATGACCTGACACCATCAAATTATTAGAGAACATTGGAGAAACCCTGCAAGATATTGGCACAGGCAAAGACTTCTTGGAAAAGACCCCGGAAGCACCGGCAGTCAAAACCAAAATTAACATTTGGGATGGCATCAAATTGAGAAGTTTCTGTACTGCAAAAGAAACAGTCAGGAAAGTGAAGAGGCAACTGACAGAATGGGAAAAAATATTTGCAAACTATGCAACAGATAAAGGGTTAATAACCAGAATCTACAAAGAGATCAAGAAACTGCACAACAACAAAACAAACAACCCACTTAAGAGATGGGCCAAGGACCTCAATAGACATTTTTCAAAAGAGGAAATCCAAATGGCCAACAGACACATGAAAAAAGGTTCAGGATCACTAGCCATCAGGGAAATGCAAATCAAAACCACAATGAGATTCACCTCACCCTGGTTCAAATGGCTCACATTCAGAAATCCACCAACAATAGATGCTGGCGAGGATGTGGGGAAAAAGGGACACTAACCCACTGTTGGTGGGAATGCAAACTGGTAAAGCCACCATGGAAGTCAGTCTGGAGATTCCTCAGAAACCTGAATATAACCAGCCATCCCACTCCTTGGAATTTACCCAAAGGAAATTAAATTGCAAATAAAAGAGCCAGATTTTTATCTGCACCTCAATGTTTATTGCAGCTCAATTCACAATAGCTAAGACATGGAATCAACCTAAATGCCCATCAACAGTAGAATGGATAAAGAAATTATGGGATATGTACTCTACAGACTACTACACATCAGTAAAAAAAAAAAAATGAAATCCAGTCATTTGCAACCAAATGGAGGAATCTGGAACACATCATGCTGAGTGAAATAAGACAGTCCCAAAGGGACAAATATCATATGTTCTCCCTGATTGGTGACAACTGATGGAGCACCAAAAAGGAAACCTGTTGAAGTGAAATGGACACTATGAGAAACAGTGACTTGATTGCCCTTGTCCTGACTGTTGATGAACAACTTAATACTTTATCCCTTTTAGTATTTTTTTGTTCTACTTAATACTATTGGTTGAACTCTTTAATTAACACACATTTATTCTTAGGTATTGAAATTTAACTGAAAAGTGTTTTCTGTTGAATATAAGAGTGAGAATAAGAGAGGGAGGAGATGTACAGTTCGGCACATATTCAATCATACTTGCCCCAAATGGTAGAGTTAGAAATGTGCCAGGGAATTCCAATTCAATCCCATCAAGGTGGTATGTACCAATGCCATCTCACTAGTCCAAGTGATCAATTTCAGTTCACAATTGATCATAATGATTGGACTAAGAGTCAAAGGGATCACATAAACAAGACTAGTGTCTGCAAATACTAACTGATAGAATAAAAAAGGAAGAGAATGATCCAACATGGGAAGTGGGATACACAGCAGACTCATAGAATGGCAGATGTCCTAAACAGCACATGGCCTCAAAATCAGCCCTTAAGGCATTCAGATCTGGCTGAAGAGCCCATGAGAGTATTTTAGGTATGGAAAGCCAAGACACTCTAGCAAAAAAAAAAAAACAAAAAACAACAACAAAAAAAAAAAACAACTAAATGAAAGATCTCTGCAAGTGAGATCCCAGTGGAAAGAACGGGGCCATCAAAGAAGGAGGTACCTTTCTCTGAAGGGAGGAGAGAACTTCCACTTTGACTACGACCTTGTCCAAATAAGATTGGAGTTGGCGAACTCAAAAGACGTCCATAGCCTTGGCAACTCATGACAAGAGCCTAGGGTGATTACTGATGCCATAAACAAGAGTGTCAATTTGTTAAGTCAACAACAGGAGTCACTGTGCACTTATTCCTCATGTAGGATCTCTGTCCTTAATGTGTTGTACATTGTGAATTAATGCTATAACTAGTACTGAAACAGTATTTTACACTTTGTGTTTCTGTGTGGGTGCAAACTGTTGAAATCTTTACTTAATATATGCTAAACTGATCTTCTGTATATAAAGAGAATTAAAAATGAATCTTGATGTGAATGGAAGGGGAGAGGGAGCGGGAGATGGGAGGGTTGTGGGTAGGAGGGAAGTTATGAAGGGGGGGGAAGCCATTGTAATCATTGTAATCCATAAGCTGTACTTTGGAAATTTGTATTTATTAAATAAAATTTTAAAATATAATAATTATATCCACTCAAAAAATCAGATCTGGTGATGTTATCACTTTCTTTGAACTCAGGTATCACTTGTCATTTCAGTAAAGTTAAGAATCTTAATCCTTTAGCCTTAATACTATACTATTTTATATGCCTCTTTCTATGGGCCAGCCACTGTCTTACATGTATATTGCTGAAATAGAGGTTTTCCCTGCTTATCTTTACTTAGGTATAATTTCTGTATAAGAGACACCACATTTATACAGTGCCCAAATTTGTATGTTTTAAGTTGTGTATACACATGCAAAACCATCACTGTATCAAGATATTTAACATACCTCATCACCCACGAAAGTGTCCTTATGCCCATTTTGTATTCTTTACTCAAGAAAATACCAATATTTTCTTTAAAAAAGATTTTATTTATTTGACAGGTAGGGTTACAGACAGAGAGAGGTCTTCCATCCACTGGTTCACTCCCCAAATGGCCCCAATGGCTGGAGCTGAGCCAGGAGCTTCTTCTGGGTCTCCCATGTGGGTGCAGGGGCCAAAGCTCATGGGCTATCTTCTGTTTTTTTCAGGCCATAGAAGAGAGCTGGATTGGAAGAAGAGAAGCCAGGACATGAACTGGCACCCATATGGGATACTGATGCTACAGATAGCAGTTCTACCTGTTAGGCCATAGCACTGGACCCATATTCTTTCATTTAATATGTGTTATTTGTATTTGTTTCCATCCAGTATCATGACAATAAATATTGTAATTTCTGCTTATATTTCTGTAACTTGGTTTTAATAAAAATCTTCCATGCCTCTACTTATCTTCTTGAGCTTTGTTTTATAATACAGTTGAGTTCCTTATAAACAATTAGTTTCTTTTCAGTCTTGCTTTTATACTTTGATATGTGGATCAGAACCATGTTCAGCCTAGAGCTAGTTTCCCACTCCTGAGACAAAGTCATTCTCATTACTTTATTAATTGTCCCATGACTTAGAAATTTATCTGTTTTACTGATGGGAATGGATGCTTTTCGTGGAATTCCATGTGTACCAGGAAGAATTTCCTCTAACCTTTTCATATATTTTCCCATTATCTTTTTTTTTTTTTTTTGACAGGCAGAGTTAGACAGTGAGAGAGAGAGACAGAGAGAAAGGTCTCTGATAGACATGCAATATTCATGGCTCTGCTAACACCTGAATGGGGTCTCTGCAGATCTCTAACATTCTTTCTCAGTACTATCCTTTCCTTTTGGTATACCGTGATATCCAACTGCCTTGGTGTCTCAAGACTCTCAGTTTAATGATGTCAACTCAGGAAGTCTGGTGGACTCTACCTTCCTTTCCTCTGCCTGTGTGATGGCCTGGAATCTCTTCATGCATGGAGCTGGGACATTTCTGAGATGTGCTTCATTTGTTCTCTGTCCTTCAGGGATCATTTTCTTTATTGTCTGATGACTGTTATCTTGAAAATTTCTATTTAATGTTCTTTGTTGTTTTTTGTTGTTTTGTGTAGGAGGGCAAACCATTTTGACCAGAAACAAACTGCAGCTGAGCTCCAGCATTTGCGGTAGACTGACTGGACTGTTTTCTTCTTCCTTTGCTTAGATGCTCTATTCTCATTTTTCATTTCTCAGGGTAGCCATGTCTTCCTCAGCGAACTCTCTTCTCTGGGCCTAGTGCAGATCAAATTGTATAATGTGACTAAAGAATTATATTTCCTACAACATTTATCTGAATGTGGAGTTGTAGTTTTATTTTTTTTCTTCTCCACTAGACTTTAACTAAATAAGAACAGGTATCTTATCTATTTTATCTGAAGAGCCCAACATAATATCTTACATTACAGACATGCAATACAGATTTTGTTAAGTACATGAATGAGTGAATGTGAAATTGAATTAAAGTTTATGTGCAAAAATCTTATAATTTATTTCTATCTTCCTTTCTCCCTTACACTAGATTCTGTCAGCCTATTGAAAATCCAAGATGCTGTACTTTCATATGAAAGAGTAATAGAATTTAAAAAAAGTCACTGTAGACTGCTGATAGGAAAAATTAGGTATATGGAAAATAAGGTCAGTAGACTACAAAAACAACTCTCAGAAATAACAGAAGAGAAAACACAGTTGAAGCGCCAAACAGTAGAAAGGGAACAAGAATGCTGCAGTTTGAGGTATGACATCGTTCTTTTAAGGAAATATTAAAACTGTATAGTTTAAAACTTTTATTAATTTGATATAGAGTGTGAGAGATCCCATTGGCTGGTAAACTCATATCACTATGTTCCTAAATCTGTATACATGAAATACATGAAATTTGTGTGTCTTAAATAAAATTTTTAAGAAAAAAAAGAAAAGAAAAATTGCCTGCAAAGGCCTGGGGCAAGAAAAAGGCCAGTGCCAGTAGCTAGGACTTTCATCTGGGTGGCAAGAACCCCAGTTACTCAAGTCATAACCATTGTCTTCCAGAATCTGCATTGACAGGAAGCTGGAGTCAGAAATCAGAGCCAGCAACTGGACCCAGATAACTGCAGTATGGCACACAAGCGTCTTAACTGCTATGTAAAATGCTCAGCCCTGAACTATTTACTTTGTACTGAAGGTGCATGGGAGGATTCAAGTTGCTGTCACACTGTCAGAGATTTTTACAAGGGAAAACTTTTTTAGTCTTGTGGGATGAGAAATTCTTGGAAAGAACATATATCAAATTCATAAGTGATAACTAAATACTTATTTTTCAAACCATAATTTTAATGGCTACATAGGTGTCCACAGTATGGAAATTTCATTATTTTTTAACAAATTTAATTTTCAGTACTTCCATTTTACAGTATATGATAATTCCCCCAAGGAACATATTTTATATAAATCTTCTCTTATATTTCTAATTATCTTGGGTAAATTCTTCTGTATATGTGTTTGTCAGACAGAAACCTTTGAAAAAATTCTTTAATGTTCCTAAATTGTTCTCAAGAAAGTTTATACCCATTTACAGTTCCAACAACAGAGTTTCAAATGACCATTTTCTAAACCCATAATACTTTTTGAAGTCATTGTTTTATTCTTTTTTTGAAGATTTATTTATTTATTTATTTGAAAGGCAGAGAGTTACAGAGAGGCAGAGGCAGAGAGAGAGAGAGAGGTCTTCTAGCGGCTGGTTCACTCCCCAGGTGGCCTCAATTGCCAGAGCTGTGTTGATCTGAAGCCAGGAGCTTCTTCCAGGTCTCCTACGTGGGCGCAGGGGCCCAAGAGTTGGGCTATCTTCTGTTGCTTTCCCAGGCCATAGCAGAGACCTGGATTGGAAGTAGAGCAGCTGGGACTCGAACCAGCTCCCATTAGGGATGCCAGCACTGCAGGTGGCAGCTTTACCCACTATGCCCAGCGCCCGCCCCTGTTTTATTCTTAATTTGAATAAAAAGCAAAATGAAATATTTTCATACACAGATAAAATTCATTCAAAGTTCTATTTTAAAAGCCTTGCTAATCTTCCTTAATCAACATTAGGTACTATCTTAATCCATTTTAAAACTGTTCATAAAATTCATAATAGTCAACAAGATAATAAAATAAGTATTACCAAAAAAGCAATATAAAATGTGTATGTGTATGGTAACAGATATTTTCTCTTTTTTTAAAGATTTATTTTATTTATTTGAAAGACAGAGTTACAGAGAGAAGTAGAGACAGAGAGAGAGGTCTTCCATCCGCTGGTTCACTCCCCAGATGGCTGCAACGGCCAGGGTTGAGCCCATCCGAAGCCAGGAGCCCGGAGCTTCTTCCGGGTCTCCTACGCGGGTGCAGGGGCCCAAGGACTTGAGCCATCTTCTACTGCTTTCCCAGGCCATAGCAGAGAGCTGGATCAGAAGAAGAGCAGCCAAGACTAGAACCGGCGCCTATCTGGGATGCTGGCGCTTCAGGCCAGGGCATTAACCTGCTGTGCCACAGCACCGGTCCCTGGATATTTTCTTTAGTTATGGGTTATAGTACTCTGCAGATATATGTTGTGTGAAAGACATTGGATGGTTCTGTCTTATTTTGTGAATAATTTTCAAGGATACTTGAAATATTTCATGAGAATGAGATCTTATTTCTAATGAATATATAACATTCAAAATATTAATATTAGTTAGTCAACTCTAAATTATCTATCTTAATTAGACAGTAATAATATTTTAAAGATAATTTTTAATTTATAATTTTGCTGAATAATTTTAATATATACCTCAGATACTAATAAAGGAAACTGATCAGTTATTGGGATGTTCTTTCATCACTACTTTTCAAGTATATTTGTTATTTGGGAGAGAGTAAAATGAGAAATTCAAACATGCAAATCAGTAGAAAAAATATTTGAGAACATAGAAATTAAATTAAGATAATATTCCAGCATATTAGAGACCAAATCACAAATTTAATTTTTTATTTTCTAACAAAATTAATTTTAAGATAACCATATTTAACTGCAGATTTACATTAAAGAAAGAAAAAGAAAAGAGAAGAAATGCTGATATATTGTCTGAAAAAATTGGGGAAGAGTTAAAAAGAAAAGAAAAGCAATATGGTAAAGAAGTTGAAATGAAAGGACAACTTGAACTGACACTTAAAACATTAGAAATGAAATTGAGGACTGTAAGAAGTAATTTGAATCAGGTAAATGAATCTGGTAGATGTTAGTATTTCTAGTTGTATTCTTTATTACTTATAATAGCCCCCTATTTAAAATGTATTATTTAGATTTAAAACAAAAATGTTCTATCATCTTAAAATGAATTATGAAGTTTATAGCTCAAATTATTTATTATAAATCTTGCACTGATAAAGCTTAGTACATTTTTTATGAATAAAGCAATGGAAAATAAGTTGAATTATCTCATATTTTATATTAAAATTCAGACATACTTCTGAGACTATTGTGAAACTAGTTAAATATTTTGTAATGGCATATTATTTCTAATTTCATATTTCATACCTACTTGTATTTATTTATTTTATGACTTATTTATTGATTGATTTGAAAGGCAGAGTGATAGAGAAGGGGAGAGTAGAAATCATCTACTAATTTCACTATCCAAATGTTCACATTCCCTGGGGCTGGTCCAGACCGAAGCCAGGAGCCTAGAACTCCACCGGGATCCCCCATGTGGATAACAGGAGCCCAAGCACTTGGGCCATCCTCCAGTGCCTTCCCAGGCACTTTGGCAGGGAACTGTAAACAGAAGCAGAGCAGCTGGGCCTGGAAGTAACACTACAATAAGTGATGCCGGCATTGCTTAGCTTACTGTGCCACAATGCCAGCCCACTTGCATGTATTTAAAAACTTTTTGCTCTTTGATTGATTTAGCAGTTATTTTTTTAAAGCAGCTAGATATTTTATTTTTATATAACTGTCATTCAGTAAATACTGTTAACACTCTGAAATCACATTACAATTTAACTTCCTTTTCAAAAGAAAGGTTTTATAAGGAAATAATCTGGAGCCTTCCACACTTATCAGATGCCTTTTCATTACTGTTTTCCATCTTTGCAATTCTGGATCCAAACTGCATGGCCCGCTTTGGCAGGAGAGCAGAGGCTGTAAGGCCGAGTTCCACAGCTGCCAGACGTAAAATTAGTTTCTCACCAATTCCTCGGGGTAGAGTCAGGTTTGCCTTTTCCCAGATGGGTAGGGAATTTAGAAAGGAGACAACATTTTCATTCAGGAAGGGAAATCTTGCTTCTTTCCCATGATCACCAATTACTCTGTCATCACGACCAAGGTTTCTAGAAGAAATTCGACCCAGTTCCATCGTTATTTCCTTGTTCAGTCCTCCCGGTCCATGCGTACGGAAGTGAACACGATGACGGGAATAACCTGCAAGTTGCTCATCTGCACCAATTCCAGTGAGAACTACCTTTGCACTGCTCTGATAGGACTTCACTTCATCCTGAGTCACTAGCCAGCCAGTTCCTCTGGAAGCAAACCAGACTGCACAGCCAATGCTATCATCCAAAACCGTATCCAGGGGCTGAACTAAGTGATTTATTTGAGTTCTTCTTAATTGTTGCAGTTCTTCCAGAGAAACATTAATTTCAACAAAATTCCACATTCGAGAAGGGTTAACAGCTTGCAGTTCCTTTAGTCCTGCCTTTCCTGTGACTCTATCTGGTACACTGTATTTCTCATCAGGACTATCAGCACCACGGGCAGCAGTACCTACAGAGAACTCCTCAGAAGGCATTTCATGATTTTTCTGTTTACTCGGTCTTTTGTTACGGCTACTTGGAACGGTCTTTTCTTTAGTCATGAAAGCTACATTCAGGAGATCAACTGGTTCACCTAAAGGAATATGACGATCAGCAAGGGTAGCAATAACCATGGAATCGATGCCTCCAGAAAACAGGACGGCAACATTCGCTTTCCTATCACCCGTCTTCAAAACTCCATTTGGTACCAGGTTTTCGTCCCTCTGTAGACACAAGACACGTCTCTTGACTGCGACACTAAGGACATCAATGAACTTTTCAACTACTTCTCTCATGTGTCCATCAGTAAGGCAGACCTGAAGGGTCTCTCTTGAGAGTGGGATACTGGAAATGTGACTGCAATGAGTCGCCAATGGAGCTTGTGGCAACGTCATATTTAAAGGAGAAATAGGCGTTCCAAGATGTAGTTTGGCTTCATTTGCCACCACTGATACAAATGTCGGCAAGTCTGCTGAAACATGAGTCAGGCTGGTACTGCACTCTTCAGTAGCATTCTCCCTAGAAATACATTCCCAAGGATACAACTGCAACCTTACATGTTTGGCCATGGCAGCAGACTGGAGATCAATTCTGAAAATTCCAGATGCTGGAACTTCTTGCCACTGATTTGCCACTCCATATGTCTGGGGGCCAACTGAAGAGAGGCAGAAACTCTTGTCCAAATTATTAAAATGCCAAAGCAAACTATGGCAACCAAAAAAATCCCTACCAAACCATAAACTGTGACTAGATGCTTGATAATATATAAAAGACCAAGGACCTTGGACTTCTGAGAAGAGGGACATAATATCAGATTCACTCTTACAAGAGGAAAGATAATTAAACATAATTTGAGTATCATTCTCTATTTCTTCAACCTTTATTCCACTAAAGACTTCTCCATTCCATAGGAACACATTGCCTCTTTCATCTTCCACAGGCTGGGCAGTCAAAACACCCCTCAAGTGAAGGACATGGCCAGAAAACACACACTGGTAGTTCATATAACATTTTAACAACTGTTTACTGCTCTCAGGACCCCGACGTTTAAGATTATATAGTAGATCTTCTTTCAAATCTTTTCTCCAGTGTTCAACAGAAAAGCTTACAGAACAGCAAATGCCACACATAATGATGTGAAATCAGGTTGACTATTTCTTGATACTAGTCTTCTCAGAATTTTTATTTCTTGGTATTCTTTTTTCAATTCATCCAATATATTCTTGCTTTCAGAAAGCACTCTGTGCGGTCTGCCAGAAAGAATATATTGCTGTTCTGCTGTTGCCTGTATACTCTCCTGTTCTTCTTCAGGTTAGAAAGTTCATCCACAACAACTTTTTGTTCTTTAATCTTGTTGCAAAGATCCTCCTTGTGTAGGGTCGGGCCGCCGGCGGGGACCGGCACAGCGCTGTCCTCTGGGTGCACACCCTGGCCGGGCATCTCCAACCAGCTGCAGACACGCAGGATTCACCAGGGACCCCGAGAGTCCCACCACTGTCCGCCCCAGCCACAGCGCCGGCAGCATCACCCGCCTTGCAGCGGTCTCACCAACCTCCTCCGCGCACTCACTCCAACGCCTGCCTGATTTAGCAGTTATTTATGCAGTTAGTTTGAGCTATTTTTGAGGGAAATTTCCGAAACTTATCTGTTCTTTGACATATTTACATGAATATTATAAATTAAGTTTTAGGATAAAACAATGTATTTTAAGCAGTTACATGCAAAATTAAAAGCACTTAATCCTAGCAAAAGATAATTTTTTATCAAATACTAATAAAATTTAGATATCAAAAATACCTAAAATTTATTTCATTTATTATATATTCAATACTGGGGTTTATACCTTTATAGCAATTTAGTCAGTACAGAGACCTGGCACTATCTTTTCCAGTATGCCATATGTACTCTTAATCCACTCATCAGAGTGCTTGCTCCAAACACCCCATAAACAGGTGTCATGGAGGAACTGATTTGGGAATGTTGATATAACCATAGAGTTCAGTGTTTTCAGTTCAGTGGCTTAGCCTGTCTCTGCTAGTCATGTAATTTATGTACTACTACATCCAAAATGCTGTTTGCAACATGGGACATAATAATTTCCCACTGAAGGGTACTGACCAAGCTATACATTATAATTGGAAAAAGTACTATTGTCTAATATAATAGGTGAAAGTTTTATGAAGTCCTGGGGGTGTGTCCTGGGCTTCATGCTCCCCATTTGCTGCCAGTCTCAATAATGTGAAGAACATTTCAGTGAAACTTGTATAGGAGCCAAATCTCCCTGCCATGCCAGATATACTAAAATGTGAAATCCATAATGTTGGAAATGGAAAATACAGGTCATTATGTACCGCATACTCTTCTAAGCACTTTACCATTATTCACAAATTTATTTTTCCCTGCATTCCAATGTGGTGAGTACTGTTCCTATCTCCATACTGTATATTTCACTATACAGCTGAAAAAAAAAAAAAACAAACCAGAGACATCCAACATTCATTTACTTATGATCACACAACACAGCTGATAATTTGTGGAGCTGTGGTTTATACCGTGGCATTCTGGCTTCTGAGTAGATAATTCTTCTTATGCAGTTCCAAAGAGAAAGATCATGTGGTTGTCATCTAAAATATTATGTGAATTTTAAAATCCTTGGCATAACTTATCATTCATATATGTGAATTTTGAAAATTATACTTGATATGGTGGTGCTGGATCATAAATATATAATTGCTTACCACACAAGATAATTTCCTATCTTTCTCCAGTTGATCAATGTTGTTTCTTTGCGTATTTATCTGACAAATTATAATTTTAAGACAAGACTAATGTTGTGCTTTAGCCCTAGAGCAGGGTCTTGATGTTACTGTGGAGGACTAAGGATTATTATTGTAGGTCCTGTGCCAGAAGATCACTGCTGCAACAGCTCAGCTCTGAACAATATGCAGATAAAACTGTGGCTCTGTTTGGAGGGAATTTTATGAAAACTATAAGCAATGAGTAGATTTAAACCAAATTATTAGTAAAGTTCTTCCCCTCCTGCTTTGTTTTAGTTGCAAGAAACACAGAATCGCAACATTGTGCAAGAAGCTATGAAGAGGTAAGATCACTTGGAAAAGTAAAATTTAAATTAGCATTACGTGAAATTCGTATACCTTAAATAAAATTTAAAAAGATTTTTTAAATTCAAGATAGTGATAAAAAAAAAGTTACGTATTTCCTGTAATATCAAAAGAAGTTTTAGAAATGCATCCAGGAAATTATCTTTCAAAATTTTGCTCATAATAGACATTTTTAAAAGTACACATTTCTGCCCATAAAATTTAACATTTCTCATTATGGTCACCAGGCAATTCAAATTATAAATATTTACACAGTTACAGACATTCTGCAGTTACATTGGTCATCTAGCTTTATGATGACCATGACTTTTTTAAAATGTAGTAACCTTTGTAAAAGCAGTGCTGTTATATTCAATATAAATAAGTAATTCATTTGGAATTTAGTTTTGGCTCATGAATTAGACTGATCTTGTGACTTAAAGCTAAGAAAAATCTTTGTAATATTGCTAGTGTTCTCTAGATACAAAAATTAGTATTCATACCCATAGACTTCTGTGCTTAGTATAAAATATACATCATAAACAAAATTGTTTTTCTTAAAAGACTTTCTTAGTGCTTTTGTTGAAGTCATCAAAGGCATTATGTACATGGAATTTTTTCTTTTTTTTTTTTTATTTGACAGGTAGAGTTAGACAGTGAGAGAGAGAGACAGAGAGAAAGGTCTTCCTTCCATTGGTTCACCCCACAAATGGCCGCAATGGCTGGAGCTACGCCAATCCGAAGCCAGGAGCCAGGTGCCTTCTCCCGGTCTCCCATGTGGGTGCAGGGGCCCAAGCACTTGGGCCATCCTCCACTGCCTTCCCGGGCCACGGCAAAGAGCTGGACTGGAAGAGGAGCAACCGGGACTAGAACCTGGCCCCCATATGGGATTTTGTTTCCTGCCTTCTTTTGCTTATAACATGAAAATGTTTATATCACTAAAATGCTTATAACTCCTAAAAATCTACTATCAAATTAATACTGCTATTAATTATGAATTTAATAAATTTTTTTTCAAAAATAAAAAAATTAGCACACCGAATAGCTTGAGTATTTATTAAAAAAATAAGAAGTGTAGTATGGGAATTGTATCAGCTACGATAATATGTACATCTATGTGAAACCAGGGAAAAATTTCAGCTTTAAGTCATTTTAAGATGCACAGTTTTCCATATATCCCTAAATTTGTATTTATCCAGAAAACACAGGTAGAAAAAATGGTACAGTTGCTGAATTATTTACTTTTAAAATATTTAAGAATTAATCTAATTAATTCTTAAATGTAGTTATCAGATGTTCAGAAATTATGTGGCTGTGTTTATATTTATACATGAGAATAATTATTTAAAATATACATTTCAGGCTTGAAAGTGAAAATTCTCAGTTAAAACTTACAATCAAAGAACAGGCAGACAAAATAAAACAGATTCAGCAAAACCTGTTAAATCCAAGTTCAGTAAGTCAATCTCTTCAATTCTGACATATTAAAAAGTATTTATTTCTATCATAGTTTTGTATAAGGATATTTTAGATAATATGAAAGGCCTCTAATACAAGTATTTATTATATTTATTTATTTTTTCTATTTGTAATGCTTGTCATATTGATATTATAGAAGAAATCAACTGAATTCATAAAATTAATTATTTTGGTAGTAATATTTTAAAAGCCATGATAGTCTAAAAACACTATTTTGTGTATTCTACACATTTGTTCATCCACTTATGAAGATTTTAATTATTTTTACCCTTTGACTTCTATGAATTATATTGCTATGGGCAATGAAATATAACTTTCTGTTTGAATCCTTGGTAATATTTATATTTTCAAAAAATCTTTCCTGAAAGTCTGAAATGCTTTCAGTGAGATTTTCTGAATGAATTGTGTTAGGTGTTGAAATCCTTCACTAATGGAAACCAGGTTATTATATAACATTTTTCACCCAAAAGAATTAAAAAAAAAAAAACAGAAAAAGATAAGGGAGATGTCAGTGAATAAGTAGATATTCCCCCAAACATAATGCTCTTAGCATTTCAAGTTCAGAAATTAATTTTTCCATAAATACATGCTTTTTAGCCTTTAAAGGACTTAGTTCAATCTTATAAAATATTCATGTGTAATCCATGATACTTATTTCTCAATGTATAGTGGAAACTATGTAATTATGTAATTAAGAAAACAGGATTCTCCTATCACTCATGCATGTTAACACTAAATTGGCACAATGAAATATTTGCTTCACTAATTAGTTTCTTTCAGTCCCAATGACTGTGACTGCACTGTGTAAAGAAAGCTGTTTGAACAACTAGAACATTTTTAACTAGTATTTCTCATAAGGGAAGAAATATTAAAAACATTTTTTTCTAGACTCTGTGTCAACCTGATTTTTTAGCATACTTTCCAACCATGTATCATGACTTTGTATTGTAAAGGAGTCTTTTGTGAATGAAAGTTCCAGGAGACATACCTTTATAGAAGTGTCATACAGAAATATATTATGGTATTCAAATTAAAAAAAATGTAGGTGTCCCAACACCAAATTAAACTTGTCTAAAATAATGAAGGATTTTCTGTAGATTCACGTGAGAATGAATTAGTAATATGGCTTATATTTATTTACTTTGAAGTCTACACTTTGAAAAAAAAATTTAATACAAAATAGCTTTCAACTAAATCAATAGCCTCTTTTCCAGAAAGTTCTTATCTCATGAATCCCTACAGCAGAGTTTACCTGGATTAATGTGGTTGATGAACACAATTTTAAAGTGAAGAATATGGATTGGGAATAAGAGATAACGCCAGGTGATTCAGACCTCCAAATAATGTAGTTGAGTGTGTACCTGAAGGGACTTCAGAAGATTTCCACAAGGTCATGTCTCTATGGAAGAGGGAATTTTCCAAAAGAAAACAGAAGCAAACGATGATGTGACCCTTGTCAGAAGTTTTGTATTAGATAATTTGTACAAAGTATACTAGTCACATTCTATGGGTTATCAGGGTACCCCCTCAATATTAGAAAACACCACATTCAGTTTAACACACCCACGAATCAACATAAAATACACAGAATTAACTTTACACAAGTAATCCATTCCAAGTAATGTTTTATGACTGATTGATAATAGACATATGAGAAGCAAACTAGGAGAGGGAGTTAAAAGTATAAGGTACCTCAATAAAATGATCGGGCTGGAAATATTTTTTAAGCAATCTGGGTTGAAGCCTTGCTATTTAAGGAATGCTGAGAGAGTTTATGAAGAGCAATAGAAAAATTCCAGGGTGGCCGCATTTGTTAGAGGAGCAGAGGGGAAGGTGTGGTCACTAGGAGTGGTTACTACTGAGAACTGAAGCAGGATAAGGACTCAGAAAGGGGTCCATGGTGACCCTCAAGGTTTCTTCATTGAAATTATGGGATTGAAAGTCAAGTTTTAAGTTAAAACAAAAAAAAATGACAAAGAGTTAGACCTGTGGAATATACATGCATTTTAGAATATTAGAGTACGATAAAAGGGAGAAAAACAGGATGATAGAAATACCCCAAGGATGTGGGAAATTATGTCTTTGTATTTCAAAGTGAAGGCTTAATCTTTACTCAGAGATATTTACAAAACTACAATGTTGAAACCTATGGAAGAATTCTTACAATGAGTGTATTTGTCCCATCCTGAAGTCAAGTAAGTATATTAATGCTTAGTATTTTATTTGTAAAGTTTTCTATTTTTCACAAATTTTGTAGTTAAATTCCAGAAAAGATAATGAGAAAATGTGAATCTGTTTTGGATTGTTTTAAGAAAAGTCATTTTTCAAATCTGTTTGCATTTTACAACATATTACTCATGAACTCTCATGAAATAATTTTTTTAAGCAAGAAGAGTTAGACTTTTAAAAATAACTTTATTTCAAGGTTTGTGGATGAGAAGGAGCAATTAAAGAAAATCACTGAGTCAGGCCGGCGCCGCGGCTGAATAGGCTAATCCTCTGCCTGCGGCGCCAGCACCCCGGGTTCTAGTCCCAGTCCGGGGCGCCGGATTCTGTCCCGATTACTCCTCTTCCAGGCCAGCTCTCTACTGTGGCCCGGGGAAGGCAGTGGAGGATGGCCCAAGTCCTTGGGCCCTGCACCCGCATGGGAGACCAGGAGGAAGCACCTGGTTCCTAGCTTCTGATCAGCACGGTGGGCCAGCCGCAGCAGCCATTTGGTGGGTGAACCAACGTCAAAGGAAGACCTTTCTCTCTCTCTCTCTCTCTCTCTCTCTCTCTCACTGTCCACTCAGCCTGTCCAAAAAAAAAAAAAAAAAAAAAAAAAAAAAAAAGAAAGAAATAAAAAAGAAAGAAAAAAGAAAAGAAAAGAAAATCACTGAGTTAAAAACTCTGGAGTATTATAATTTAACTCAAGAAATGAAGAAAATGGTGAATTTGAAAAAGAGATAACAGCAATATTTCAATATTTCAGCTCATTTCAACCATTCTTTATAATTTGATTTTATAGAACCCTATAAACAAATCACACTATATCACTATAGTTACATTTTCATAACTATTGCATTTTGAATTTTGCCCCTCTGAAACTTACAGCACTATCTGAAACCTTTTTTGAATTCCAAATATTAATCTTTCTCTTTAATGATTTCAAAAACAGAAATGAGGTCAGCTTTGTGGTACAGCAGTTTGAACCACCACTTGTGATGCTGGAATCCCATATCAGATTGCTAGTTCAAACTCCCTACCAAGGCAACTGGCAGGGCAGCAGAGATAGCCAAAGTTCTCTGGGCCACTGCCACCTATGTGGGAGATCTGGATGGAGTTCTGGGATCTCGACTTTAGCCTGTCCCAGCCCTGGCTGTTGTGTCTATCTCGGGAGTGAACCAATGAATGGAAGATGTCTTCCTTTGATTATCCCTCCCTCTCCCTCTGTCACTCTGCCTCTCAAATAAAAAAAAATTAAAATAAGCAATAGCAATGTCTTTGATATATACTATAAATTGCACTCTTCCCTATCCCCTTTGAGTTTTCATCTCTGAAGAATTTTTTTGCTCCCTGCAGAAATGGGGCCAGCGCTGTGGAGCAGCAGGTTAAAGCCCTGGGCTGAACAGCACTGACATCCCTTATGGGTGCCTGTTCTAGTCCCGGCTGCTCCACTTCCGATACAGCTCTCTGCTGTGGCCTGGGAAAGCAGTAGGATATGGCCCAGGTCCTTGGGCCCCTGCACCCAGGTAGGAGACCCGGAAGAAGCTCCTGGCTCCTGGTTTCGGATCAGCTCAGCTCCGGCCGTTGTGAACCAGCAGATGGAAGACCTCTCTCTCTGTCTTTACCTCTCTCTGTAACTCTGTCTTTCAAATAAATAAAATAAATCTTTAAAAAAAAGAAATAAAATATTCAAAACCTAAATATCAGTGCCATTTTGCATTTTCTTATAAAATATTAAAGATTGTTACAACAGTTATCTCGAATGACACAATGCAATGGAATTCAGTTGTTAACAACAGTCATTTTATAAGATTGGATGACGTGTACCTGAATGAAAATGTCATGGGCTGGTGCCGCGGCTCACTAGGCTAATCCTCCACCTTGCGGCGCTGGCACACCGGGTTCTAGTTCCGGTTGGGGCGCCGGATTCTGTCCCCGTTGCCCCTCTTCCAGGCCAGCTCTCTGCTGTGGCCAGGGAGTGCAGTGGAGGATGGCCCAAGTCCTTGGGCCCTGCATCCCATGGGAAACCAGGAGAAGCACCTGGCTCCTGCCTTCAGATCAGGGCGGTGCGCCGGCCACA
>NC_091436.1:158334168-158429603 GCF_964237555.1 Oryctolagus cuniculus
CACACATTTGCTTTTCTTTCCCCCGATTTTATTGCAGAAGTATTTTTATGAATAAATTAAAGCCATCTTTACATCTGGACTTAATTAGATTCCCCTCCTTACATTATTTATGTAGATTTTTACAAACAACTCTAATTGAACTTCTCCCTGAATAGTTATGCTAGTTACACAAATTTCTATCTTTTTTCTTCATGTTCAAAACTGCTTTTGATGGAACTGCTTAGAGTGCTCCTGGTTATTTCACATTTTTAATTTCTCGTTATTCATGAGTACTTTCCCTTTTGGCAGTCTCCAGGAATTTATACCTTTTACTGTAAGCTTTGAAACCTGCTTTCTAGGAATCCGTGGTATCTGTCTGCTTTCATTCTAGATTTTCTTTCACTGGCTGTTGAAAGGAATCAGAAACCAGAGTTTCACTTAAGGCTCTGATCATTTTTCTTTCAGCAGATGTTTTTATTCTGTTCCATTGGAATTTTCCTGATAGCAACTCATAAATGAAAGTGCACAGAAGCCCATGCGCAAGATGGTTGACACAGGAAATGTACCCCCGCACACCCTGACTCAGCAAAGTGTCTCCTTAACACGACCTACCCTGTCTCCCTCTGACTCCCGGCCTGCTCCCTTCAGTTTTCCATTTGTGTCAGGGCTGCTGTTAGCTTATAGGCTCCCTACTCTCCATGCCCAAGCTTCATCTCTTAGCTCCCAGCTCATCCCCTGTTTACAAGTCGATGGTCATCCCCCAGATTGGCTTAGCTACCTAACACTCATTTGCTGGTTAGCTTCAGGAAAGGACAAACCTTATGACCTTCCTAGCCTCTTGTCTGGGGGCCATGCATGTACAACATCCCCCCCCCCCCGCCTTTAGGACCCAGCAATTTGTAGCAAAAAGAGAACTGAACCTGAAATACAAATAGAATTTTCATTGGTGGATTTAAAAAGACATAATTTCTGTCTCTTAAGCTCTACAAGGTAGTAGGAGAGATAGCTGAACAAGTAAACAGACAAATAAAATTGACAAGTTATACAGAGGGCTATATAAGCAGGCTTTATAACTACAATGGTTTTATGATGTCTAAATTGGGAGCTCAGCACAAACACTGCCAGAGAATGGAGAAAAAGAAAAATCTAAATATTCAGGCAGTCTCTTTGGGGGCATTCTTCCCAAACAAGTAAGCTAATGCTAAACATTGTAAAGAACTCAAATATTCAAGCTGTGTTTTGCATATAGAAATTAAAGTAGGAGGAGAAACGTGAGATACAGTGCAGGTCTAAAGATGATATAGAGGGCTGGGAGTAGTGCAAGGAGGGAGAATAGGCAGGCTTTGCCATTAAAGACCCTGAGGGTCCCCCACCAAGGTTGTCAGGACAAAGACCAGCAAGAGCAGCAGGGTCTCATGCAGCCCACATATTTGAACACAAGGAGAGAAAGCGGACAGCTGCATAACGACTTGAGAAAGGCAGAGACCCCCGAAGACCAGGGTGGTTTGCCGACCTTTCCTCCAGGGAAAATATTGAATGAGGTTTCCTTAGCAATGACTGCAAATAACAAGGGTAACCAGCAACCTGTGTGAGTCATAGGCCATCCAGGTTCGTTTTCACAGTGGATCTTCTGGCTATAATTGAGGTCTTCTGCCTCACCTCCTAGATGCTTTCTAGGTGGTTTTTAGTGGAAAGAAAAGAGGAGCTGTAATTTAAAACAAGTAATTTTATGACTCATTAAGTGTTGCAATAAAAGATTTCATAGAGAAGACATTAGACTTGTAACCAACATTATACTCAGGAGACGATCTGAATTTTAAGTCGTAACCAAATCCCAGTCTCTCATTCCTCACCATTTCAGATTATCAGGAGTCCCAAAACTCAGCATCACACCCAAGGGTCATCCTGCCGAGGCTGCCTTAGCCACAGGAGCCCAGCCCCAGGGCCGTGGGAAGAGCGCTCCGTCCAGAAACACTGCTGCCAATCCCAGCTCTGACTTTTCCTCACCTGGAAGGCAGGTGGCAAGCCCATTGCGGTGGCCCTGGGTGTCTGCCACGCCATTGTCTTCCGAGGTCTCCAGCCTCTTGGGCTGAACCAGCTCCATTTCTTCCTAAACTGGCTCCTGAAATATTCCAATGTTGGGTGCTTCCTGTCCTGACTCCTGACATACTGGAAATCCCCCCACCTTCTGCCTCTGGCTCTTCCCTTTCCTTTGCCAACAGATGCTCCCCAGGTTTCCATTTTTTTTGGTCTCTAAGACCTTTATGAACTGAGCACTCCTGAGTCTGTTTCTCACTAGTTGTGTGACCTTTGTCAAGCAATGTATCTTTGTTTTTGAAATTCCTCATCAGGCCAGTGCCGCGGCTCACTAGGCTAATCCTTCGCCTTGAGACGCCAGCACACTGGGTTCTAGTCCCGGTTGGGGCGCCGGATTCTGTCCCGGTTGCCCCTCTTCCAGGCCAGCTCTCTGCTGTGGCCAGGGAGTGCAGTGGAGGATGGCCCAGGTGCTTGGGCCCTGCACCCCATGGGAGACCAGGAGAAGCACCTGGCTCCTGCCTTTGGATCAGCATGGTGTGCCAGCCAAAGCGGCCATTGGAGGGTGAACCAACGGCAAAAGGAAGACCTTTGTCTCTGTCTCTCTCTCTCACTGTCTACTCTGCCTGTCAAAAAAAAAAAAAAAGTCCTCATCAACAAAATGTGAAAATAGTATTTACATCACTGCATTGTTGTGAGAACCAAACGAGTTCACGAATGTAAGGCTTGTAGAGCGATCCCTCCTGTAATGGGTGCTCAATAAGTGGGTGCTGTTGTTTTATCACCATCCTCCAAATTTCCAAAGCCAGATATCCTCAAATCATCCTAGATTCCTGTTTCTCTTCCTCCCGTCCTTCCGACCAGTTCTGTCTCCGTGTAGCATTTCCACTCCTTGAATGACTCAAACAACCTCATAACTGGTTTCCTGCCTCCAAACTCCATTCTCCACATTCAAGACAACTAACTTAGATCAGTTCATTTTATAACTTGCTGATGCTCCAATAAAGGATTTCATGGAGAGAAAATGAGACCAACAAGATCAATCAGAAGATGCTGTGGATGTCCTTCTATAGCCAAATCCCTGACCTTCATTCCTGATCAATTCCAAATCAACAAAAATTCAAACAAAAAATAATGCTGGCAGATTTACATTTGCACAATTAATTCCAAAATTAATTCTTCTCCTCTCCCACTTTAAGTCCTTAACCCCCATCCCACAATCATCAGAATGAACCTGAGTTCTTTAACATGGCCTTGCCTCCCAGCCATATGGATTTGCCAAAGTCCTTGGACTTGTCCAGTTCTCTCTCGCCTTTCGGAGGTCCTGTGTGTTTTTCCCTCTGCTTGCAGGAAAGCTGTGAAGAGCCAAGGTGGATGTGATCTCCCTGGGGGAGGTCTTCCCTCATCCCCTCCATGTAAGTACTGACCTAGCCTGGTCTTGTTGCCTGGACTGAGCCCTGCTACCCTTTGGCTAAGATAAGATGCAGGTGCCCCTCCTCAGTCCTCTTGTGTGATAACCCTGGTGCAGACTTCTTGCATAACGCTTATTACACCCGATTATGATCACCCGTTGTTCACCTGCCTTGCCTTGCAGACCATAAATTCCTTGGTGTAAAGGAATGCACTGCACATTATTCACTTTTGTTTTCCCAACTTTTGCATGGTAACATACTTATAGAAGGTGTTAGGAAAGTGGGCTCATATGTGTAAGCACAAATTGAATTTCTAACATACGCGGAGTGCTCGGACAATGCCTGCACTAACAATCTCGGAGTTTCTTTCCCTTCCCACTATTAGAAAATGCTGGCTGAATGAAAATTCTCCTTTCCAGAAACTGCCCTGGTGTATCAGCATCTTTGTTTAAATAACAAAACTCCTTGTGTGTTCGGATTCTTATTTTTCACTTGTATACACGGATGCACAGGCATACACACACAAACCCTTAATACACAAGCCATCCACCTTTTCTTCAAGGTCCTCGCTTTGCCATCTAGCCAGCTAATTAAGAAGAGAGACTTGGGGTGGGCATTTCCTAGCTTTTTTTTTTTTTTTTTTTTTTTTTTTTTTTTTTTTTTTTTCAGGCAGAGTGGACAGTGAGAGACAGACAGAGAGAAAGGTCTTCCTTTGCCGTTGGTTCACCTTCTAATGGCCGCCGTGGCCGGGCCGGCGCGCTGCGCTGATCCGAAGCCAGGAGCCAGGTGCTTCTCTTGGTCTCCCATGGGGTGCAGGGCCCAAGCACTTGGGCCATCCTCCACTGCACTCCCTGGCCACAGCAGAGAGCTGGCCTGGAAGAGGGGCACCCGGGACAGAATCCGGCACCCCGACCGGGACTAGAACCCGGTGTGCCAGCGCCGCTAGGTGGAGGATTAGCCTATTGAGCCACGGCGCCGGCCCATTTCCTAGCTGTTAAAGTGTTTGTTAGGACATCCTCATCTCCCACATCCCACACTGGAATGCCTGAGCTTGACTCTCAGCTCCGGCTCCTGATTCCAGCTTCTTGCCAACGTGGTTCCTGGGGGACAGCTGTGACGGTCCAGCAGCTGAGTCCCTGATACCCACGTGGGAAACCTGGATATATTATCAACATAAAAATATGTAAAACATCAGTTTTATCTCCATGGTCAAGTCCAAAGTTTGGAAGAAATGCAAATTTTGGTTACAGTAAAAAAAAAAACATACTGCAATCTGCTGTGTCAGGTGAAAGATGTCTATTTTGGAAAGGAATTTTAGCAAAAGAAATATGTGTAAACCATGGCTCTTCCTCCAGGAATGCACACCCAGGCTCTTTCCCATCCCTCTCCTGCTGCCTGAGCAAGAAGTGGCTTCAAAGTCAAACGTGACTCATCAGGACAGTATTCCTGTCTGTCCGGACGACACCAGGAAGCAGGCACACGCAGGAGGGAGTGTGTGCGGTGTTGTCAGCAGGGACCCATGGATACCACGGGAGCTGTTCTCTGCTTAGAAGCTCCTGAGGTTGCCTGATGTGCCGAAGCATCAGCAAACGCTGAGATCTGGAACCAGTCCGCCAGTTGCTTGGCCATTTCACAGCACAGTCTTTGGGGCTAGGTACCAGCAGAAGAATGGAAGATTTCAACACATTTCCCAGCAGCCAAGGCCCAGTGCTCCCACTGGAGAATTGGAATTATTGCCTAAATCCAAGGCAAAGAAGAAAATCATCTTGAGAGTGAAGTTGGAAGGACTGGGCTGGCTCCCAGATCTGGCCCTTACTAGCTGTTTTCCTTAGGGCGGATAACCTCTGCAAACTTCTGTTTGCCCACAGGGGCAAAGGGGACACCTGACCAGGTGAGACAGGTATCTGAAGGCACCTGACACAGTGCCTGGCCCAAAGGAAGTGTGCAGATGATTCCAGTTTGCCCTGGATACAGTTATAGGGAGCCCAGTGGGAACCAGACAGTATTCCGGATGCTGACAATACTGCTGGAAACACCCGTGTCTGCTCTGTATTCTTATACCTAGCTGGGAGAGAAGCATCAGTGAGAATCTGGGCTGTGATGACATAAAAACTTTAAAGACACATTACAACTTTTTCCCCCAGGGAGCTGTCTTCATTTAGTAAGCATATGCTATGATGTGCTAACTAAGCCTGCTATATTCACAACGCCTATTTTGATTACTTCCCAGGGTTCTGTGTCAATATTCAACCAGTTGGAGCCAGTGCTGTGGTGTAGCTGGTAAGGCTGCCGCTTGCAATGCCAGCATCCCAAATGGACGCCACTACGAGTCCCGGCTGCTCCATTTCTGATCCAGCTCTCTGCTATGGCCTGGGAAAGCAATAGAAGATGGCCCAAGTCCTGGGACCCCTGCACTCACGTGGGAGACCCAGAAGTCCCTGGCTCTGGCTTCAGATTTACCCTGTTCCTGCCATTGCAGCCATTTGGGGAATGAACCAGCTGATGGAAGACTTTTTTCTCTGCTTTTTCCTCTCTCTGTCTGTAACTCTATCTATCAAATAAATAAATAAAATATTTTAAAAATAAAACCTTACTTTAGTGAGAAAAATTTGAAATGTATGCAGTTTATTCATAATACTCATTTGTCATTAAAAATTGGAAGATGACTTGTCTGCGTAGATTTCAAATGCATCTTTTTCTTTTTCCTTTTTTATAAAGATTTGTTTCATTTGAAAGGCAGGGCTAGAGAGAGAGAGAGAGAGAGAGAGAGAGAGAGAGGTCTTCCATCCACTAATTCACTCCATAAATGGCTGCAGTGGCCACAGCTGGGATGACACAAAGCCAGGATCCAGGAACTTCTTGCAGCTTTCCTATGCAGATGCAGGGACCCAAGGACTTGGGCCATCTTCTACTGCCTTCCCAGGCCATAGCAGAGAGCTGGATCAGAAGTGGAGCAGCTGGGACTTGAACCAGTGCTCACATGGGATGTCAACACTGCAGGCGGTGGTTTACCCACCATGCCACAGTGCTAGCCCCATTCTTTTATTTAAAATTTATTTATTTATTTGAAAGGGGGAGAAAGAGAAAGAGAGAGAGAGAGAGAGAGAGAGAGAGAGAGAGAGAATATCTTCCATATACTGGTTCACTCCCCAAATATCCACAACAATCAGAGTTGGGCCAGATCGAAGCTAGGAGCCAGCAGTTTCTTCCAGGTCTCCTACATGCATGCAGGGGCCCATGCACTTGAGCCATCCTCTGGGAAAGCATCCCAGGCACATTAGCAGGGAGCTGCATCAGAAGTGGAGCAGCCAAGCCTCAAACCAACACTGTGATTTTACTTGCTATGCCACAACACCAGCCCTATAAATTCATCTTTATTCCTATTTTCCTTTAACTTCTTAAGGTGCCTTAACGGTATCCAATACCTTAACTACAATAGCTTTCCTGCAGTTCCGTGGATGAGTCACACTCTCCAACCTCACAGACCTTGAACATTCCTGAAATTCATTTCCACCTGCCTCTTTATTTGCTTAGCCCTTGCTTTCTCTTAGGATGCAGTTCGGACATCACCTTCTTTGGTGAGGTCTCCACTGCCTCCTCCCTCCTTCCAGCACCAAACAAGGAATCTCTTGTCCGGGATCCCGCTGAGTACCACGTGAGTCTATCTTGGCCCTTAAGCACTATTACATGTCTGAAATGTGCTTGTCAGTGTGCGTCACTGGATAGGGGATCCTTGGGGGGGGGGTGTCATGCTGTGCCTTCCATGCCTTGGTCTCCATTAGACTGGTGAGACCACTTTGAGGTCATGGCCAAAAGCTGACCCCACAGCACTCCCACTGCATTCTTCTCTGCTCTCTACCTCCTCCCTGTCCCCCAAAACTCTCTCCAGCCACACCTGATGTTCTGTTCAGAGCTTTTGGGATATCTTCTCCACTTCTTTTCCCTTTCAAGGCTATCTTGGACTCACATTCCACACACTGAATAATTAACCCGCTGCCTTTTCTTCTTTGGTGTTGGTTCTGAAGTCATTTGGCATGTACAAAAATGGGAGAGGTAAGCACATGATGACTCCATGACTCCATGAAATCTTTGTTTCATCTCTTTATTCCCCTAACTGGGATCCAAATCCCAGCATCTCTGCTTCATCGCGTTCTCCTCTGCCCTGTCTCCGAAACAATGAGCTAACGAAGTGCCCTGGGTCCTGCCACCTCCTCGAATATTAGTGGATTCACTAGGGAAAAATTCTGTAAGTAGTGACTGGTTTCTGAGTCACTGGAAAAGAGGGGGATGAGTCTCACAAACGTTGCATGATATCGGCTTTGCACCATCTCAACTGTATTTTCTCATGTAGACTTTTGTTTCTGTTCCCCATCCTCTCATGCCCTGCATTTATTCAACTTTATTTCCCTCTCTTCCCCTAGCTTAGTCACGTAGAACTTTCAAAGAATGAGATGTCATCATGGGAATAGAGAAAAACCATAAGGAAGGCAACATTGTTGTCTGAAGAGGTAGCAGTATAAGGAAAGGGATGTATTCATTTCTAGGGATGGCATAACAAAGTGCCACAGACTTTGTGTCATAAACAACAGAAATATATTTGATCAGAAGCCTGAAAGCTAAAAGTCCAAGATCAAGATGCCAACAAGGTTATTTTTCAGAGGCCACTTTCCTTGGCACCCATCTCCCTTAGTCTTTGCATGGGCATCTGTCTGTGTATGCACCTGTCTAGTGTCAGTGTCCTAATGACTTCTCCTTCTAAGGGCACTGGTCCTAAAGTTAGTCCCCACCTAAATGACCCCATTCTAGCTTAATTACTTTTATAAAGACCCTATCCCAAATACAATATATATTTTGAGATACTAGAGGGGTACAGCTTCAACATATGAATAGGGACGGGGAAGACACAGTTCAGCCAATAACATACTTATTATTATTTGCTCGACAAATTCTGGAATTAGTACACATTAAGCACTCTGCATGGCATTGAACAGGTGTAGTGAGAAAAGTCCCTGCAACTTGGTCAGAGCTGGCATCAGGAACTCCCATCGGCGATGTTGTCTGAGCAGCTTCTAACAGACCCGACTCCCTCCTTGGAGCCTGCTGCACACTCCAGCCACGTTCACCTCGGACTCTGCCATCCTTCTTTACTTACAGTCAGGCTTGTGTGTCACCCTGGATTCTCTCTACGTGTTGGACTTACCTCGTTTAATAAATAGAGTTAATGCAGCAAAGTTGAGAATATGGTTTAGAAAGGAAATCCCCAGTCAAGAAACCAAGAGCCCTCTGAATCAAAATCTAGTAAAGTTCTGCTTTTATTAATATTGATGAACATGTAGGCAGAGAGGACTGTCTTAGTCATCACTGAGTTTCTCCATCTCCTCCCACGCCCCAGCTCATCTTCTCTGGTTCCCCCCTTGTCCACCTCCGAGGACACTCTCATGCCACGCCTTCTGTCCAGAACACCCTCTCTGCCATTCCTTCCCTTCCAGCCCACTCCTTAAAGCTACACAAGAAGTTCAAGTAATAACCCCTATTAAATATGATTCCATCATTTTAGGGGCAAATGGTTATCCTGCCCTTCAAGACCATTACCCAAAACTCATTTATCACCCTTCCAAAATTCACCTACTCACATGGAGGCTTATAGAAGATAAGACACTTTTCATGGGAGAGGTATTTGACCTAGCGATTAAGATACTGGTGAAGACACTCATGCCCCTATCAGAGTGACCTGAGTTTGAGTCCCAGCTCCACTCCCCATTCCAGATTCCTGATAATGCAGACCCTGGGAGGCAGTGGTTATGACTCAAGCAGGTGGTTCCCCATTGCCCATATGAGAGACTTGGATTGAGTTCCCAGCCCCCAACTTCAACTTCAGCCAGATACTTTTGCAGGAGCCAGGTGCTTCTCCTGGTCTCCCATGCGGGTGGAGGGCCCAAGCACTTGGGCCATCCTCCACTGCACTCCCTGGCCACAGCAGAGAGCTGGCCTGGAAGAGGGGCAACCGGGACAGAATCCGGCGCCACGACCGGGACTAGAACCTGGGGTGCCGGCACCGCAAGGTGGAGGATTAGCCTAGTGAGCCACGGCATCGGCCCCAACTTGCCCTTGCTATAAACCCCAAGTTCCTAACTGCACTGTACATGGTCCTGGATTTTTTTCTGTCAATAAAACCATTGGAATCTTGATATCAAAGGCCTGGCCATGGGAAAGACAGGAAGGTGAGTACTGTTATCAGAACTTAACTGTGTATTAACTTTACGTGAGAAATTACTCTTCATTTTCTACTACTCGTAAAAATAATTATGTAGGCTCTGTTGGTAGCATGACATTTTGCTTCTTAATGGGAATAAAATTAAGCATTCAATGAGTTTCATAAGAAAAACAATTCATGAGTCCAAACCCAAGTTTAAGGAAAGTCAGAGCTACATGATTACTGTTCTTTCCATTTCCTTTGGGAACCCAGACAACAAAGTTGTTTAAAATGCAAAGGTAAGTTCACATGATAACGTCTAAGAAATACATTCATTTCTCTTTTTAACAAGGACCTGGAAAGGATAGAGAAAATGAAATTAAAGACATGGCCAAGAGTAAGAGGAGCCTGTCCCTGCCAGGAAAGATGTCCAGAAGAATCCATTTTACCCTGTCCTCCAAGATCTCGTGGTGTTTGTGCTGTTTCAATTACGTCCAAGTTGACTTACGGTGGTGAAAGGTTTTTCCCTGAGAATTCTGATGATGGATGTCAAGAAAAAAGTATCAGGATGAGAGAAATATCTCGCAGCCCCAGGGACTGAGGATAGACAGTGGGGAAGCAGTGGAAAAGAGGCTGCTCTCTGAATGCCCCGAACCCTGGATGAAGGCAGAGGTGAGGACCAGGTCTTGGGCACGTTTCTGTTCTCCATCCATTACTTGAATCTGTTCACGCTTTTCAACGTATTCTTTTTTGTGCTAATTCCTCAAAGAAATTGCTTCCATTTGTTTTGGGAGATGTGGTTGTGATGTACGTTAAAGAATAAGTTTTTTTTTTTTTTTGAAGATTGGACAAAGCATATTCCATAGATGTGCCAAAAATTTTGTATTTAGTAGGTGAAATAAGTAGAGCTGCTTAGAAATCTGGAATTAACTTATCAGCTGGCTTAAGGGCACAGATAGTCTCCAAGTTACAATGGTTCAACTTAACAGTTTTTGAGCATAGTGTAAATATGACACACGTTTAGTGGAAACCCTGCTTGGCATGTTGAACTCAGACCCTTCCCGGGCTCATTACTCCCTGGTCCTATCCCTTCCCATGATGCTAGCCAGCAGCAGTGAGCACAGCTCCCAGCCAGCCCCATTCTGCAATGCATGTGCTGCTGACCCTGGGTGTAGGGAAGGTCAGGTGCCTTCAATGCATTGTCCACTTATGATAATCTCAATGTAAGATGACTTTATGCAGATGTGATCACACTGTAGGATGAGGAGTACCTGAATTTGAGTATTTGGGGCTCTTCTTGGTCTGTCAGAACATGTACTACATTCTCTATTATCAACAGGAGCCATTCCTCAAAGATTGGGCCAAGAAAACATTACACACGCCAATGAGGATGAGTTGATAGGACTGTCTCCTTCACAGTTGTATGCTCTTCTCTAAAACTGGGTTGTGCATATTGATTCCCTACAGTTACCCAGAAATAAAAGGTGCAGGCAAATACTGTCACCTCCCACTACGCCACTCACTTTGAATCCTGCCCAAGAATGACAATAAGCATCAGGTGGTCCACGGAAACCCTGCGTGTCTCCTTCTAAAGCATATGTGCTTCCAATGTTCTTTGTTCTTCCTTCACTGATTCGCTCTTTCTCTTTCCTTTAGTCCCAGGCCAGAGCCATTTCTGGCAGATTTGGGCCACTGGTGAGCCCCCTTCTGCTTGGAAGCCAGATCTACGCATTGGTCCACCTGACTCGGAACTCAGCCAGAATTTCAGCAATCCCCTGTGACTTCTTGTTCTCTCTGGGCATTCAGCTTGTCCCAAATATCCTCCATTAATACCAGATTTTTCAGTCTTTTATTGAATACCCTGGGACTCTCTCTCATTGGTACTATAATGAACAAATAATCCTAAATGCATCCTCCCTACCGCTTGGTTCTCTTACAAAGCTTTAATTCCAATTATTTAGTCATGGGTTTTTCCTGACATCCTTGTGCAAGAAATCAACCTCAAAAATCCCCAGAGGCCTAAGGCAATTAGGTGGACCCGGAGGCGGCTGAGACAATAGTTTGGAGAGGCATTGTCCCAAGTTCCTTCCAAAGTTTCCATTGAAATTGGTGGGGCTGCCAGTTCCATCCCATTGCTTCTGTGAATTCCTTTTCTTCTCCTCAACTCTTCCAAATTTCTCATCCACGGAATCCTTCCGGGACGTGATATGGTGGCCCACCCTTGTCTGTACCTCTCCGTCCCACTCAGAGCAACCTGACCACACTGTGGCACATCTTTCTCCATTTGACTCCTCCTTGACCCCAGCCAAGACCATGTTCCCCTACAAAAGCCTTGCGGAAGCTCGGAAACTCGTCTTCAAATGCACCCTCCTCTGCCTCATCCCAGGTGGTGCCTGGGCTTCCCCTGCTGACCGTACTCCCTGTAAGTCTCAGGGTGAGTGTTTTCCTGCCTGCCTCAGCACTGGGGCAGTGTCCCGGGCCTCTGTCTGAGCTGTCAGCCTTTCTCCAACAGCACTTGTAACTGCCTACCTCCCACTAGCCCTTCATCTACGGGTGTCCCTTCTCTCACTGCCTGACAGCATCCCAGCGAAAATAAAGCCCCTGCAACCCTTCCGAGACACACGTGTTACACAGTGGGCGGATGTGGGCAGCTTCGGGATGATAAGCCATTCAGTATTTGAGTTTGCAGAGTGCCCATTTGTACCTTTGCAGATCTGCAGATCACTTTGAAAGTGGGCTGTTTGCTCCACTTAGGTGTGGAACATGATTCAAGGGCTTGGCTTTCATGTCATCCTCTTGTTATACCTCAGTTTGAGCTGCCTGAAGACACAAAGGAGCTTGAAAAAGTTCATAGAAGTGAAATTAAAAGATTTTTATTTTAGTGCAAAAAAACTGAAATCCATGTAAGGTCTTTTCATAACATGCATTTTCATAAATTTTTGCACAGGTTTCAATTTACTTTTAGCACTAAACTAAGCGTAATTCTATTTTCCATGAACATCTTTAAGAACTTTCTCAGCTATTACTCTCTTCCAAGGATTTCCCCAAAGCAAATCTGAAGAAGTGCTCCATAGATGAATTTCAATGAAGCCAGAATACAGATGCCCTTTGACTTACAAGGGGGTTACATCCTAGTAAGCCCTTCAGAAACTTAAACTACTGTAATTTAGAAATGCATTTAATTCACCCAGCCTACAAACATCCTTGCTTAGCCTAACCTGCCTTACACAAACTCCTAACAATTATATTACATTACAGCTAGGCAAAATCATCTAACACAAAGCCCGTTTTATAATACAGTCTTGAGCAGCTTATGAATTGACTGAATGCAGTACACTGTACAAAGTACTACCGGTGGTTTTCCCCTCATGATTTCAAGGACTGGCTGCTTACTGCCCATCAGCCCGAGAGAGTATCCCATGCATATCACTAGCCTGGGAAAAGATCAAAAGTTAAAATTCAAAGTCCAATCCCTACAGAATACATATATGACTTTCGCACCATCACAAAGTTGAAAAATCTTAAATTGAACCATCGTAAACCAGGGATCGTCCGTACTCATAATCTCTTACCATCTTGTAAGCGAACACCTGTGTCAATTCCACTTCCACTTCCTCACACAAATATCACTACAGTGGTTAGCTTTCTACATAGAACTGCCTGGCAGCCTCTGATGATTTGTTTAGAAGAAATTTCTGGAGGCAAAATGTACAAAGTCTTTGAACGTTTATAGCTTCTGCCATAGGTCGACAGCTGGCTTTGTGGGGCGGTTGGAACCATTTGCCATCCCGCAGCCCTGTTGGAATGCCTCACCACACCCTTTCTCCTTTATAGAATCATTTCCACACAGCTCTGCGGAGTAAGCAATCTGGATCAGAGCAGAAAAATCTAGGATTATGGGACAGTGACCTAAGTCCAGAAGAGAATTTGCTTAGCACACCTGATATGATTAAAGAGTTTTGTTTTTTTTTTTTTTTAAATATGATAAAGGCAATTAGTGCTATAAAAAAATAAAGATAATCAGAAACTCCAGAGGGACATGGGGCAAAAGACCATAAAAGATATTTAATCATAAAACATTCCTGGGTCTTGCAGGAAACAATGTTTACATGCCCATGCTAGTGTAACGATTTAAAAGTGATATAATTCCACAGGCAGGATGGGACGGGGAGGAGAGTGTGCCATGAGAGCCGACATTTCATTTGTCATTGGAGATATCCATACCTAAGGAATAAAACTGGTGCAATAGGGAAAGCAATGTAAGCTTCTTATTCACACAAGAAGCAACAAGAGCTAAGAGGTTGCTTTCAGAGAATGAACTCATGGTATAAAGAAGGCAAGAAGTTTATTGATTTTTATTATACGATGATTTAACCATGGGCATTTAAACTAGCTAGCACTGTGGTGTAGGGGGGAAAGCCTCCACCTGAAGTGCCGGCATCTCATATGGGCACTGGTTTGTGTCCCGGCTGCACCTCTTCCAACCCAGCCCTCTACTATCGCCTAGGAAAGCACTGGAAGATGGCTCAAGTGCTTGGGTCCCTGCACTCACGTGGGAGATCCAGAAGAAGTTCCTGGCTCCTGGCTTCAGATCAGCACAGCTCTGGCCGTTGCAGCCATTTGGGGAGTGAACCAGCCAATGGAAGACCTGACTCTCTGTCACTTCCTCTCTGTCTATAACTCTACCTCTCAAATAAATAAACAAATAAATATTAAGAATATTCTAAAATATAGAGATTATTTGAAATCAATCAATTTTTACAAATATATTTTCTTGAATAAGTACTATTTTCAAAAATATCTTGGAGTATCATATTTCTTGTGTCGCTTACCTGTTCATGTATTTTATCAAACTATGTTACTGATTTTCTTATTGATTTGTAAGAGCTTTTTGTACATTAGTCCACCATGTTTGCTAAGAAATATTCTAGCCAGCAGGTATTGCTTCATATTTTTTCTGTTGTGGGACAAAAAGTAACAAAACGGAGCAGGTTTTACCTTTTTGATAGAAGTTTTATTTCTAAAGATTTATTTTTTAAATTTATTTTCAAATTTGTCTTGATATCTTAATTTATTTAACAAACACTTATATAGAGCATACTGTTCCAGGCACTATTTAAGCTCTTCTTCAATAATTAATCTGATCAATGGTGCATAAGGGGATGTTGTTGTATATTTTCCCCCAAAGAGTTAATTTTCCTTAGGATATTTACAACAAATTCCATCTCTTCCCCCACAGCTTTAGGGTGTGTTAATATCTTTTTTGTTTCATCTCTACTTTTCTACTTTGTCAGTACAGTCTAATTATTTTACTTAATGCTACTTTATAATATAGCTTATATCTGAAAGAGTAGTTCACTCTTATCATTTTGTTTTTAAAAACAGATTGATTTATTTATTCAAAATTCAGAGTTAGAGAAAGAGAGAAAAAGAGATCTTCCATCCACTGGTTGACTCCTCAGTGGCCACAACAGCTAGGGCTAGCCCAGATGGAAGCGAGGAGCCAGGAGCTTCTTCAGGGTTTCTCACGTGGGTGGTAGGAGCCCAAGCACCTGGACCATCTTCTGCTGCTTTCTTAGGCCCATTAGCAGGGAGCTGGATGAGAAGTGGAGCAGCTGGGCTGCACACTGATGCCCATATGGATGACTTAACCTGCTACACCACAATGCCAGCCCCTTCCCATCCTCGTAATAAACCATTTTACCCACTTATTAGATGGCCTACGGAAATCTTTCAGTAAATCCTCAAATAAATTCCACTGGAATTGTGACCAGAAGTTTGTGCAGCCTACAAATTGATTAAGAAGTGCTTGTTTCTTCACAATAAGCTGTGTCACTTGTAAAAGTTGTATCTTTCTAATGATTTAAATATTAATTTGCACTTCTAAGCTGCTAACTGTTGCGTTGCTAATGAACTCTCATTAAGTCTGACTAGTCAGTTGATGCTCATTGGTTGTCTAGCATTATTCTAGCATATTCATGCCATCTTGATATAATGATACTTTCCTCTCAGAAATTATGCTTTTCCTTGTTTTATGATTTCATGCATTAGAACACTGTTAAGTAGATGGACAGCAATCCTACATTTGGAAGGACTATGGAAAGACCAAATGTTAAAAATTAATTTAGCCCAAAGCAAGACAAAGTCATGTATCATCAATATAGAATAAACACCAGGCTCACAAAATTAATCTGAAATTAATTATAGTCACACCTGGCTTATGGTATCTTGGCTTATGATTTTTCAATGTTTTTTATAAAGCAATAGGCACTCAGTAGAAGCCATACCTGGACCATTGAACTTGGGCCTTTCCTGGGCTAGCTGTGTCTCCAGCAATGCAGAGCAGTGGCACTGAGCACAGCTCCCAGTCAGCCCCACAGTCATGAGGGAATCCTCCCACTCTGCAGTTCACTGTGGTGCTGAGCTATGCTGTCCAATTTATGATATTTTCAACCGATGATGCATTTATTGGGCTGTGACCCCATTATAAGTTGAGGGATGCCCATACAATTTTACTATTAAAATGTTACAGTCTGATTTTTCAAATGTGACCTTATGGTTGAGGACAGGTGATTCCTCTATCCTGTTGGCCACTAGACTCCTCCCAGGGGTACCACACTGCACATCGATGACATTAAATAAACACTCCGTTTTATCAAAGTTGATAGAAAGGAAGTGTTTTTGGCCAGCTCTACCAAGATAGGACTGCTGATGGAAAGGTCGCCCAAAAGATTTCCTTCCTTTTTAGCAGTACCAAAGCAGCGAAAAAAATGCTTTCACTGAAATTCCTGGCCTTGGACATTTGGCCAATGTAATGCACAGTTTCACTAAGATAATCTCATCAGCCAAAGGTTTGTGCACTGCTAGAATAAGATGCTGTCTAAAAACTTCAGAATCACACTTAAGATTTTTGCCTTCAGTTATACTGTAATTTCTAATACATTTCACAATGAAATAATTCATTTGATTGAAAAAACACGCATCTTCAAACCTCGGATTGAGAAATGTCACAGTGGAATGTATTGGCTGCAGGATGACAGAGTTATCGCTGGTTTTCCCTCTCTTATCTCAGCTTCCACTGCCTGTACTCTAATTGCACCATTTTTTTCCTGAAACAGAGTGATAAGAGTATTTTTACAGTAGGAATCACATAAGAAATATTTGCACTGTTAAGAATCAGCAGATTGATTATTTCTTGAGTAGTTTCCAAGGAACATACTTTCTCTGAAAATAAAAGTTGGTGGGTAGTATAGCCTGCTAGGATGGGACCATTATCTGCAGCATGGAATGTGAAGTCTTCATTTTGTTCAAGTAACTTTTTTACAGGTAATAGCTGTTTCCCATCTGTATGCAACATGACTTCACCATGTAGTTTATCTTTTGTCAAGAAACAACAATTGCAAAGTGCTGCCTTCTTTCTTCCAGAGATATGTAAATCTGTTAAATACACTATGCTATTAGTACTTTCTGAGCAAGGCTGAAAGCATGAAGAAAATACTCTGTATTTATTATTCCTACATCATCTGAAGCCCTCATCATCACCGCCTATTGTTTAGAATGATCTTTGCTGATTTTCCTTTCTATAAATGCATCCCCAGTTATTATCTTGGTTAGTTTATGCTCCCAAATTTCTCTTTGAGCATATGAAAGAGAAAATTAGCACAGCCCACCATGCTGTCAAACTTAAAGGGACTTATAGTTGGTTCTCTTTATCTCAAAGCCTCATGCACAAGATATATAAGAATAGCAGATTTAATCACAACAAAATGGAATTCAGGAAGATGGGGACACTGTCAATCATGGTTGATTAGATGTTTTGGCAATCTACATAATCATACAATCTTGGACCAGACACAATCTCAGGGTGCCAGAAATCTAGCTGAAACAGGCATTTGTCTACTCAGTCTCCCACAGCCAAAAATCAAAGCAAAAACCTATGAGCAGATTTTGGCTAATTATAACCCAAAACTGATATTCAGGCCATACCTATAAGTACAATGGCAATACTGGATCTCTCAATCTTATTCCTAGTTTAACGAGAGAGCAACCTCTACTATTTAGCCATCAGACATTCAATAACAATTTCAGCAAATGTCCTTTGTGTTTGAGTCTTCCAAAAATTGTTATCTAGCATGGAATTGAAACAGCTATATGAGATTTCTAAGTTTTCTCTCATTCAACCCGTTGACGTAGTATGCTAACCTCTTCCATTAAGCCAGTCTTGAATTCCAGGAACAGCCCTGCCCAAATGTGGTTGATGATTTATTAAAATAATATTGTAATAATTTTAAGGATTTCTATAGTTAGAGTGAAAGATAAGATTGCTATTCAACTAAGGAGTTTTCTGTTATTTATTCAGCTTTTGAAGTAGGATCATTTCAACTTCATAGAATGCATTCAATAGTTTTGTTTTTTTTTTTTTTTTTTTTTTTTTTTTTTGACAGGCAGAGTGGACAGTGAGAGAGAGAGACAGAGAGAAAGGTCTTCCTTTGCCGTTGGTTCACCCTCCAATGGCCGCCGCGGCCGGCGCGCTGCGGCCGGCGCACCGCGCTGATCCGATGGCAGGAGCCAGGAGCCAGGTGCTTTTCCTGGTCTCCCATGGGGTGCAGGGCCCAAGCACCTGGGCCATCCTCCACTGCACTCCCTGGCCACAGCAGAGGGCTGGCCTGGAAGAGGGGCAACCGGGACAGAATCCGGCGCCCCAACCGGGACTAGAACCCGGTGTGCCGGCGCTGCTAGGCGGAGGATTAGCCTAGTGAGCCGCGGCACCAGCGCATTCAATAGTTTTTTTTGTCTTATTCTGATCCATAGGACAATTATATTGAAAAGAAATGATGTGCTCCTTCATAAAAATATGCTCCTTTCATAAAAATATGAAAGCTATAAATCTTTATAGCTTAATGTCCTTTTTAAGAGGTAATTATTTGCAAAATTCTTCAGGTTCTTCTAGAATTCTTGGGATTTTCAGACTTCTTAATTACAATTTTAATCATTTGCACTTATCCAAGAAAATTGTCATTTTAAACGTTAGTCTAAATTATAAGCACAGTTTTAAATATGCTCGATAGCTCTTGTCTGTTCTCAAACAAAATTTAGTCACATGTGTGCTTTTTCTCCTGTTTTCCACAGATTTATATACTTTATTATGTGCATGTATTCTTTCAAAAATTAGTATGTTTCTGTTTTCTGATTTATTATTTTCTTTCTTTGTTGGATTCTTCTGTTGATTTCTTTGGCTTGTTTTATTTTTCTCTTTTATAACTGCTTAGGTTAAATTCCTACTTCTTTTGAAAAAAAAATTTCTTATTTAATAATAAAGCCCTTCTGGGTTGATCTTTGCCCTGGGGATATGGTCCATAGCTTTATGGGGTTTATAATCTAGTTTGGATTGCAGACATATCAACAGGTTATTGTAATAAAGTAGGAAAAGTGCTATGATAGGAGAAGTTCAAGGCCCTACTGAAACACTTAGAATAAGAACTCAACCAGATCAGGTGGATGGGGAAGTCGGGAAACATTTAGAAGTAGAGGTAATGTGTAAGTCAGAGTAGGAACTGGCCTGGTGTGGGAGACAGGAGGCAAAAGAAAGCACAGGTAGAGATAAACAGCTCATGCTGCGGCCCCTGAGTGAGAAAGCCTGACCTAGGACAGGGGAACAACTCTGTTACTGGGTAGAAAAAGCAACAGGAGGAGCAGGTATTTGGCCTCGTGGTAAGATGCCAGTTGGACTCCTGCATCCCATATTGGAGTATCTGAGTTGGAGGCCTGGTTCTGGCTCCTGATTCCAGCTTCTTGCCAATGCACACCCTGGGAGGCACCGGGATGACTCACGTACCTGGCTTCCTGCCATGCGTGTGGGAGGCATTGAATTCCCTGAGCCTGGCACTGAGCATTGCCCGCATTTGGAGAGGTAACCAGTGGACGGGAGCTTTATCTCTCTGTTTCTCCCCAGCCCCTCCTCTGTGGGTGTGTGTTTGTCTGCCTCTGTCTCTCTGCCTCTCAGATGACCAAAAATAAATAAATAAAAAATAAAAAATGAGAGAAATAACAGGCTAGGAAAATCATCAGCAAACCACAAAAGTGACATTACAATGAGAAGCCAAAGACAATTTATTCAAAGAATGGCGTACTCAGTTTGGTCTCTTTGTGGAAAATACCTTTTATGGAAACAAGACAGGAGACAAGGAAACCAGTTGGGAGGTTATGGTAGAAACCCAGGTAAGAGGCGGTGGTATCTGAATGAGTAAGGGTGGCAGGAAAGAGATGGCTTGAGATGTCCTTGGGAGACAGAAAAACGAAATGTGGCAGGTGATGGAATGGTTGTGTCTGAGCAAAGATAAGGCCCAGGTTTTAATATCTTTGGGATCCAGGGAAGTATCTTAAATTAGGAAAAAAAATTTAAATTTAAAATCTTAAATTAGGAAGTCAAATGCATAAGTTTACAGGAAGAATAAGATGTAGTTGGACTATACTATTTTTATTGTTATTGTTATGAGCTGTTCTTTTCTCTTATTTACAGCTGCTTACTTTGACTTCTGTGTCTAAGAAATTATTTTCCTATCTTTTGTTCTGCGTGTACATGTGTGCAACTGTTTGGAAATTATCAAACCCTTTTTTCTTCCTTCTACATGAGATAAGGAATTTATTTCTGTTTCACTCACTTCTATCCTTTTATATCCACATTCCCTTTTGCTGTTGAGATCTGATGCATTGTGCCCAACTTATTGCTCTTATGTGATTTCATATTATGTATTACATTTATCCTGTTTGTTTTCTGATTTGCCTGGAGAATACAAACTCCATAATGGCAGTTTATACTTGATTGAATTTTGCTGTTTAATTTACTGTTGTAGTTCACTGACTTTATAATCTGGCTTGCGGATGAGACCTGATAAATTTTGCTGAGAAAATTATTTTTTTCTCATTAAGTCTCCCTCTCTCTCCCTCTCTCTTTTCACAGTTGCATGGTTTTAAAATCACTAATGTCAGGGCCAACATTGTGGCACAGCAGGTTAAGTCACCCACTGTGAGGACGGCATCCCACATGGGCACCGGTTCGGTTCTGTCTGCTTCACTTCTGATCCAGGTCCCTGCTAATGGCTTGGGGAAACAGTGGAAGATGGAGCAAGTGCTTGGACCTCTGAGGAGACCTGGAAGAAGCTCCTGGCTTGTAGCTTTGGCCAGGCCTGGCCCTGGTCATAGTGGTCATTTGGGGAGGGAACCAGCAGATGGGAAATCTCTCTCTCTCTCTCTCTCTCTCTCTCTCTCTCTCTTCCTCTCTCCCTCTCTCCCTCTCTCCTTCTCTCCCTCTCTCCCTCTCTTCTTCTCTCCCTCTCTCCCTCTCTCTCTCTCCCACCACCTCTGTAACTCTTGTTTTTCAAGCAAATAAATGCACCTTTTTAAAAAATTCACTAACATCATTGCTCATTGGCAATCTGTTTCTAGCACAATTTTAGCTTCTAATTTTATTCAATTCCTGGTGGGCTGTTGTATGTGTTCAATCTCTTTGTCCCCATGAAAGAGTGTGTGGGAACATATTTTTTGATTTTTCACCACTCAGAGTATGTTTTGGTCACAAACATGCCCCCTTACAGTTGAGAAAGTTGTTCCATTATTTTTGGTATTTGGAGCTGTGAAAGGCTATTCTGAGGTTCACTGGATTTCAGTTCCTTAACAGGTAACCTCCTCTTCTTTGTAGAGGCAGATCAAACACTTTTTCTTTATCCTTTAACTTTGAAATTATGTGTTTCTTGAGGACACCTTTATTCTTGCATCCTTGGTGGCTTGCAAACCATATGGTTTACACTATGTATAGAGTAAATACTGAGTGAAGGCATCCACAAATAAAGACGTAAAGGACCTATTGGCAAACATAACACAGCAACACCGCTTTTCCAGCTCACCATGAGTGAGTCCCGGGTTTAACTGACATTTGTGTAACGTTAGAGAAGTCAGGCTGGCCACATCACATTCCTGCAGTTAGCATCCCTGACGCTCTGGAAGGCCGTTATGACCACGCAAGAAGCTTCGCGACTGTTAGGATCCAACCCAACGAGCTCCCTCTTTTGGTGCCTCTGCTGGCTAGTAAACGTCAGCGTCCTACTTCAAAATACACAATTTTTTACACCGGAGTCGTGTGACGTGGTAAAGGACAAAAACAGAACCAATTTTCTGTTTCTTTTGTGGCTAGTATGAAAAAAAAGCAGCCTCAAAGGCACAAAACAAATCATGAGTGAAATTAAAACTCTGTTTTGTTCTTTTTAAATTCTTCCTTTTGCTACCGCTGTCGGTACGAAGACAGAACTCCAGCAGCAATCATTTATGCTTACAAAAGACACCAGTGGGGCTGTGGTGTCGTGGGTAAAGGGTCTGCAGCACCGGCAACCTATATGGGCACCGGTTCGAGTCCCGGCTGCTCCACTTCTGATCCAGCTCCCCTGCCAGTGTATCTGGGAAAGAAGCTGAAGATGGCCCAAGTCCTTGGACCCCTGCACCCACGTAGGAGACCCGGAGGAACTTTACGCCTTGGTTCAGATGGGCCCAGCTCCAGCCATTGCAGCCTTTTGGGAAGTTAACCAGCAAATGGAAGACCTCTCCCTTTCCCTCTCCCCCTCCCCCTCCCTCCCCCTCCCCCTCTCCCTCTCCCCCTCCCCCTCCCTCCCCCTCCCCTTCCCTCTCTCCCTCCCCCTCCCTCTCTTTGCCTCTGCCTCTCTGTAACTCTACCTTTCAAATAAATAAATAAATCTTTTTAAAAAAAAAAGACACCAATAACTGTTTTATTACAAGTAGATTTTCAAAGCAAATAAAATGGAGGACAAAACAAACTGAATCCAAGTCAAACTATACCAAGGAAGTATGTCAATTTGACTTAATATGAATGCAGAAACTTAAAACGAGTCTGCTACTGGGTTCTTATCCATGCACATTTACACTCAGTAAGCATAAAGCAGACAGCTATCAGAGCCCCCTACGAATGTGCTCATTCTAGACACATTTTAGCAATGACGTCTTTGAAATTCAGGAAACAGAAATGGTAACTATTTCTATTTGAGTGACATCTCAAGTTTGGTGAGCTGTCCATCAAAGGCATGCGATCCACAGAAGACAGTATGATCATCGCTTTGTTTGTCTGATTGACTTTTCAGCAAAGTCTAGGTCATTTCTTGCTTTCATTGTACAAGACTTTGCAATATTTTTATGAAGGAGAAATATACCAATGATGTGTGCATTTTATCATATGGTAAAATTGCCAATCAGCTTGCCAGGTTTTGTTGGCTGTGGCCCAATTCATATTTACTGGTCTTTGGTTGTGTTTGGATTTTAATATATGTTACATATGAGAGTTGTGATGCAGCCCTGGTCAGTGAACACCTAACTTCAATTTTGAGGCAAGACGGCTATAGCGTCTCCTGCATTTACAGTATTTTGCTAGTCTGTGGCTTTCATCTGCTCAGTATCTTTTATAGTGCAGTAATTTTTGAAATTTATTTTTCTTGATGTAAGTCCTTTATTTTCAAAATCTTTTGCAGATATTTCCTTCCAACATCTGGCTTGATTTTTCATTTGATTTTTTTCCTTTCTATGTTTGCATTTTTCTATTTTTAAAAACTTTTCACGGGGAATAAAAATTGCCCATATTTGTGGGGTGTCATTGTGAGATACATGTATGCATTGTGTAATGTCCAATCAAAGCAGATCTATTTATCTCTTCAAATTTTAATATTTCTTTATAACCAAGCATCCTAAATGCTATCTTCTAGCTTTTTCATGGTGAAATATAAAGCACATTAATATAAAGCACATTAGCGTTATCTACAGTCACTCTACTATGGAATAGAACCCCAGAACTTCTTACTCCCATTTAGCTATTACCTAGTAGCAGTAGTAAGTGCTTCCACATCACCCCTGCCCCCTTTTCCCCCAACCTTTAGTAACAACCATTATGGTAGTAAACTCTGTGAGGTCACCTTTTTTTTTTCAGCTTCCTTATATGAGTGAGACTGTGTGCTATGTGTCTTTCTGTGCTTGGCTTATTTCACTTAACATAATGATCTCACCTCTATCTGTGTGGTTGCAAATGGCAAGACTGCATCCTTTCTGTGGCTGAGTGTTCCATCACATACCCACTCATCAGGGGGCATTTAGGTGGTCTTGGCTATTGTGAATAGTGCTGCAATAAACATGGAAATACAGACATCTCTGGGACAGACTGCTTTCATTTCTTTTGTGCATATACCCAATAGAGGGACTGCTGGATCACAAGGAAGTTCTAGTTTTAATTTTTGAGGAGACTCTAACCTGTTTTCCACAATGGCTGTCCTAATTTACATTCCAATCAACTATGTACAATTGTTCTCTTTTCTCAGTATCTTTGCTACCATTTGTCATCTTTGGTCTTTTTGATGATAGCCAATCTAACTGGAGTGGGGCCGTATCTCATTGAAATTTTGACTTACATCTCCCTCATGGTTAGTGATGCTAAGCATGGTTTCATGTTCCCGTTGGCCATTTCTATGTCTTCTCTGAGGAATGGCACAGCAGTTTTAGAGGCATTTTCCATAGCCAGGTTCCTATGATTTGAATGTGTCCTCCAAAGTGCACATGGTGGGAGCTTTACCACCGTGGTACCTGTATTAAGAGACAAGACCTGTAGGAGGTGCTTAGGTCAAGAGGGTCTGTGCTCACGAATGGATTAACGCCATTCTCGTGGGAGTGGACTCCTTACGAGAGGATAGTTCCGATGATTCACTCTCCACCCTCCCACCCTCTCTCTGCCCTTCCACCATGGGATCATAGAGCACAATGTCCCTCGCAGATGCCAGCACTTTGACCTTGGACTTCTCTGCCTCTAGAATCCCGAGGAAATGTTTTTTTCTTTTATACATTAGCCAATCTCAGATATTCTGTCGTAGCAGCACAAAACAGACTCAGAGATTCATGCAAACTTTCCAGGCTCAGATTGTATGGCGTAATCTATTACTTAAGCCAAGCAGAAATGACTTATGGGGTTTTATTATACACTTGAATAGTGCTATAGGAATGAACATGCTGGTGACCTCCAGTTGTTAGATACAAACGTGCCAAGAGGCACTAAAATGTGTGTAGAGGGAACTCCTAACTTCTCCCCCCAAGAGTGAAATTGACTTCATTCTTTCATATCTGCTGAAAGAAACCTTTTATAGGAATATTTCTCTCTTCCTTAAAGGAGCACATTTATGATGAGATTAAAGAAATGCTTTTATGATAAGGGGAGAGCTGGATATAGACGTCATTAGGGGTGATCCTAATTGCCACATTTTGGAACTTGGCATCTTTTTGCCTTTATAAACAACAACAAAGTTCGCTTAGATACGGGCAAAACAGGCCCTTACCCAGGTTATGAAGCAAAATATTTTCAAAGCTCAACCTTACCCAAAATTTCTCACATGGAACATCACAAATTTTAGCATCTGAAAATTTATACTCTGATAATGGCAAGAGGACCAGGGAATTTTAATTGCATGAGGAAAAGTGTTAACCAGTAGATCCTGGAGATTCCTACTCCCATTCAATTATCTGGTAAAACTTTTAGCTATTTTTACCACTGGCAACAGGGCTAGAGGTAGCTACCTTGCTGACAGAGCATCAATTCCAAGGTCAAATCTAACTTTGAAAAAGAAAAAAAAAGGAAAGAACAAACACACCCTGCACTTTGAAGAACTCCATTATTATAAAGATTGTAAAATTATTTCAGCAAGAAGTTCTTGACATGAGTATGTGCTCACTGAAGCCATTAACAACGAATATGACACAATATTTCCAACATTCCACAAACACTCCCTTTTATAAGATTTATTTATCTGAAAGGCAAAGTGATGGGGTGGGGTAGAGAAAAAGAGAATTTCTCACCCACTGGTTCAATCCCCAAATGGCTACAGCGGCCATATGAGGATTGAATCCGGGAGCCTGGAACTCCATCCAGGTCCATGTGGGCCAACTTCCACTACTTTCCCAGGTGCACCAGCAGGGAGTTGGATCAGAAGTGGAGCAGCATTAACTCAAACTGGTGCCCATAAGTGACACTGGCATTGTAGGCAGTGCTGTACCACAACACTGTCTGCTACGAGCATTCTTACTTAACTTGATGAATCTCATGTCTTTGATATGCTGCTGGGAGAGCTGCTTAGGTGAGAGTGGATAAAGCTGATTTTTTTACAAGTCAAAAGCTCGAATTAATTTCAGTTTTACTTTATTAATTACGATGTCTTACCTAATTCCCATCATATATGAGTAAGTGAATTCACACATACACCAAGAATGGACAAAAGGTTGCCCCAGGTAGGAGTTTTACCCTCCTCTTGACCCCAGAGAATTTCCTTATTTCCCCCACAGGTGAGCCTGGCTCTGGAAGTCTCTGTTGTCTGGGAGAGAGAGGTGGGATCTAAGCAACCCTGAAGTCAACCTTGAGTGGGCCAGGGAGGTATAATCAACAGCAGGAATTTGCATGTCATAAACCTCCGTGAGACAAACAATAGCACACCCACATACTTACCAAGCCTTGCTCCCACTTTCCCAACTCTTGCCAAACTTCTCAATGCCCTTCCTTCACTCCAAGCGGTACAGTCATAAACAGGCTGAAAAAAATTTCCTTACTACATCCTACAGCAATTGCTCACCCCAGAGGAGCAGCTGTTTGCAAAGTTAGGGCATTGCTAGTCTCAGCTGAGCCAAGCTTTCTTGCGGGCCTGACACTCAACTCTGTCTCAGTTCCAAATGCACAGATCCAATCCTAAATAGGGCTGGATGGTGCTGTATCACGGAAAGATTCTGTCATGCATCTCTGAAGATGTGCTTTCCAAAATCGATCAATCAATAGCTCTTAAGCACACACTCATGTCAAGCACTTCCTGTTTAAATCATCTCACAGTCTTCATAATGGAGTTCTTCCAAATGCAAGGTTTTGAAACTTCGTCTAGATGTGTGAATCACAAAACAGAGTGGCAACTGGATCCTGTGTAGTAATTCATTTGTGCAGAAAACCCAATGCTTCATCTTCCAGCCTAATTCACTGTATGCTGCAACCTTGCTACCCCAACTGTGCTCCATGCATCAGCAGCATTGACATAACCTGAAACTTGTCAAGAAATACAAACTCTGGGGCTCTCCCTGAAACTAGACCAGAACCTGTATCTTAACAAGCTCTTCAAGTGCTTCATAAAAACATTATCAAGAATGAGTATAAGGCCCAGTGCTGTGGCACAGTGGGTTAAAGCCCTGGCCTGCAGTGCCGGCATCCCATATGGGCGCCAGTTCCAGTCCCAGCTGCTCCACTTCTGATCCAGCTCTCTGCTGTGGCCTGGGAAAGCAGTAGAAGACGGCCCAAGTGCTTGGGCCCCTGCACCCATATAGGAGACCCAGAGGAAGCTCCTGGCTTCTGGCTTCAGATCAGCTCAGCTCTGGCTGTTGCGGTCATTTGGGGAGTGAACCACCAGATGGGAGACTTCTCTCTGTCTCTCTGGCTCTACCTCTCTCTGTAACTCTGTCTTTCAAATAAATAAAATAAATCATTAATTTTTTAAAAAAATGATTATAAGAGTTTAGCTTCAATTCACATATGTTTACATACTTTAAATTTTGTGCTAAATAATGAGCTATCAGCACAAATCTTCCAAAATATTAGAACCTGGGGAGTGCATCTGAAATTCCCATACTCTGCCTCCACACTTGCTGTTTCACTGCACTGATACACAGTTCCTCACCCTCCCAAATGATCATTTCTCTTCCACTGTGGGTGACAATACAGCTTCCCAAGAGGGAAAAGCATTGGAGTGAGCAGAGGTGATTTGTCAAAACTAACTTAGGAAATACCGTTACGATGAAACCTGATGCTAGAGAATGTCATGGGTCCAATCATGTGATTTGCACATTCACCAGCTCCACTGAAATGACCGACACCCTTTTCCCCCCACTTGGAGTTTCATGCAGTATTCCAATATTATCTCAGGCCAGGCAGGTACAAGAGTTAGTGGCCTCCTACAGTTATTTTTTGACTTGTTGTTCAGTGGGTTGTCGCTGTTCTTAGTCCTCTCTTCCATCAGGCTTGGATCACAAGGAATTCATAAATATATATTCAGTCTGCTCTTTGCCCTAGTGTCCTTTGCACACAGGATGAGGACAGAGCTATGGATGTCAGGAGAGCTACCCAGAAGTGAGCTGGCGGAGCCCATGGGCACCAGAGTTGTACAGACATTCCCAGATTTGATGACTGTTTGCCATATAAGGTTTTTTACAATGGCGCAAAAGCATCCTGTAGAAATCATGCTTCAGATTTTGCATTTGGATCTTCTCCTGGGCTGGGCTAGCTGTGTGCAGTTCTGTGTTCTCTGGCAATGCTGGGCAGCAGCAGTGACCCAGCTCCCAGTCAGCCTTGTGGGCACAGTGGGAAAGCAGCTCTGCAGTGCCCTGGGTTGCTGAGCTAGGACACACAGTAGGTTAGTGCATTCGTGCATTTTCAATTTAGGGTATTTTCAACTTAGAATGGGTTTATTGGTCCATAACAGCCCTGGTAAAGCAATGAGGATGTGCATATACTCGAGTGAACTTGGGCTGCAATAACAAAATAGCACAGGTAGAGTGGTGTAAACAGCGTCAATTCATGCTCACACATGGCTGGGTGGTTGGAAGTCCCAGAGCAAGGCGATGGCCCATGGAGTTGCTGGGGAGGGCTCTCTTCCTGCCTGCAGACAGCCGCCTTGCTCATCCTCACATGGCTTGTCCTTTGTTGAACACAGAGGAGCAGCTTTGGTGTCCTGTCCTTGTATTGTAAGAACACCAGCCCCACTGGATTGAAGACCCACCCTGATGATCTCACTTAACCTTTATTGCCTCCTTTTAGTCCCTGTCTCCAAAGACAGTGTAGAGTTAAGAATTTTAGGGGGACACAGTTGATTCTATAGCAAGAGTGCAAATAGGAATCCTCTGTGAGAATGTTTCTAAATGTCTTCTCCTTGCCGTAATCCTGGTACCTTGTTGTCTTATTCGATGTAGAATTTCCTTGGAATTCTCTGGACTGTAAGACTTAATGCTAGCTTCTGTACCATTCCACATCACGAAGGCACATTATGCACTGGTAAGACCAGCCATGCTGGGGACCCACATTCTCCCTCCAGCTACCACATTTACACACCAATATTCATTTAGTGCTGTCTGCTGGGCAAGGGTTGGCTCCAAACAAGGAGGCAGAATCCCAGAAACCAAGCAGATGCTACATCCTGGAAAAAGATGATGGCAATGCCGGCATGGTAGAAGTCAGCCTGCTCCTATACCACCCAGAGCAGAAGGAAGTACCAAGAGCATTGCTGGCTTCTAGAGTCATCATGAAAACTATAATAAAAGTATTTGAGCAATAGTTTCACATCTTAGGAAACATTTCCTATTACAACCACTCATTCAACAAATGTTTATTGAGTACATATTATGCACCAGTAGCTGTGCTGGCTACTGGAATGAAAGTAAATACAACGTCAAACAGTGTTACATAATAATTGACTCTTACAAGGATCTTGTAAAGCAATCAGAATATATATTATTATCTTCAGCTTGAAATGGAAACTGAGGCAGAGAAAAGAGTGTTGTGGTGTAGGATCATCAGTGACAATGCAAACTGAGGTGTTGGTCATTGGACCCTCGATCCAGGGCTCTTTCCTGCTCCAGAGTTGAGGGTCCTTTTGGTCTCTGAGTACTCACATGTTTTTTAACCTTTTGTAATTTTTATTTATTTATTTGAAAGGCAAAGTGAAGGAGAGATACACAGGTAGAGACCTTCCATCTGCTGATTCACTCCCCAAATGCTCACAACAGCCAGGGTTGGACCCGGCTGAAACTGGGAGCCAGGAACTCAACCTGGGTCTCCTACATGTGCAGCTAGGACCCAACTATGTGAACCATCACCTGCTGCCTCCCAGGGTGTGTGTTATTAGGGTGCTGGAATGCAGAACGGAGCCAGCACTTTGTCCAGTCACTCCACCGTGGGATCTGTGCATCCCGAGAAGCATCTCAGCCACTGCTTTAACTGTCTGCTCCACGTGCTTTCAACTCAGGGAATAGTAAGGCTAGAAACAATGGGACCAAGAGAGAAAGACAGAAGTCAAAAAGATTGCATAAAAGGGAGGGGAAAGATAGGAAAGCCAGAGAGTAGCAGAACGGAGGATGAATTCCAGTCCCCAGCCTTGACGTTTCCATGGCCCCGGACAGCAGGTTTACAAATTGCATGCACAAGCATGCTCGGGATCTCCCCACTGGCTCTTGGGCGAGGGACGTTTTGCACTGATTGCTATTCTTGGCACAGAAAGACAATGTCATTGCCATTCCTAAGCAAATCACTGTCTGAGAAAATGATTTTCCACCTAGGCAAGTGTCTTCAAGTACTAAGGAGTGAATGCATCTGAACCACGTGTGTTGTTGTGGTCTCTCTTAGACCTTGAGACATGGGGTACAGATGGAGGCCTGTCAATGCTGCCTCATGCCCACCAGGTGGCTTGGGTCAGACAGGTTCCACCCAGAAACATAGCACCTATCAATCACGTAAATCCTGAGCCAGGATTTGAAGAACAGAGAGCATGATGGAAACAACAGAGGAAGAAGACAAGAGCATTTTCAAGAGAGAGGGCTCAGGTGCCTAGGACGAGGGGAGAAGGCAGGTGCCCTTTTCTGCACACGGTGAGAGGTACTCATGTCCATTCCAGGATTTTCCTCCACCTTTGGGTGCTAAAAATATGGCTCCCCTAAATACAGCATTGTTATGGCAATCAGACAGCAGTGACAGGTGGAGAGTTTATCACCTACAAACTACATACAGACTCAAGCTTTAAAACTGCTTCTGGCCGGCGCCACGGCTCACTAGGCTAATCCTCCACCTAGCGGCGCCGGCACACTGGGTTCTAGCCTCGGATGGGGCACCAGATTCTGTCCCGGTTGCCCCTCTTCCAGGCCAGCTCTCTGCTGTCACCAGGGAGTGCAGTGGAGGATGGCCCAAGTGCTTGGGCCCTGCACCCCATGGGAGACCAGGATAAGCACCTAGCTCCTGCCTTCGGATCAGGGCAGTGCGCCGGCCGCAGCACGCCGGCCATGGCCGCCATTGGAGGGTGAACCAACGGCCAAAGGAAGACCTTTCTCTCTGTTTCTCTCTCTCTCACTGTCCACTCTGCCTGTAAAAAAAAAAAAAAAAAAAAAACCTGCTTCCACCGTAACAGGAAGAGAGGCTCCTATGTCCCTTCCCTTCAGCTCATCCACCATCCCCATCTACATCTTCTTCCCCTCCAAGACATGCTGCCCAAATCTCCAAATAATACCCTAACTTACACTGGGCCAACAGCCATGGGCTTCTCTCCCAAGCCTCTCCTCTGGTCCCAAAAGGGGAAGGAACAGTGTATTCGTACTTTCAGAATGAGTACCTCCAGGAAATCGGGGTAGAAGGCTCTGCCACGCAAGGGTGATTCTGTAATCTGGAATTCTAAATTTAGCAAGTGATATGATCCATGCTGAGCGAGTTTCTTCCTTTGCCTCAACTTCCTTCCACCTATCAGCAGGAATGAAAAGTTCATGGAAGTCACACTTTCTCTGTCAGCCTCCAGTTATTTGGAAAACTCCACCTAAGGAATTTTCAAAGTCACTGCGTTCTTTGAAGTCTTCTGTTATTGTTACAATGGGACATGTTCTCTGGGGCTGGCCAGCCAAGCAAGGTAGGGATTCAGCTGGGTGAAAAAGAGCAGACGTTGGAAAGTTAATCAGGAGGGCTTCCCCGGTTCCATCTCCCATATCTTAAGCAACTGACACTGTCCTAGGTGATTATGGGTGAAGCCATTTTCCTGTTTTACCGTCTGTGAAATGGGATGATATCAAGGCCTGTGCAAGTGTAACCCAGAGATGTATTATGGTCAAATAAAGAAACACGGGATAAAACTTTAGGAAAAAAGCTGCTCAAAGTGTACTCAAAAATAGGCTTTGTAATGTTTCATAACAATTATTGCTGCTTCATAAATTCTGAAATGTTTAGAATGGTAGAACTTTTAAAAAACCATTTGAGACTTCTTTCTTACTTTAATAGTTGTGGTAAGATATGTCTTGTATGTTGATCTAAAACTCACAGATCTCACAAATTCTTGTAATATTTAATATTTTGCTCTTGACTTACTTGCTCCTGTTGGGATAGGGAATGTAGAAAAAGACTGGTTTTTTTTTTAAAGATTTGTTTATTTATTTGGAAGTCCGAGTTACACAGAGAGAGGGGGAGAGGCAGAGAGAGAGAGATAGAGGTCTTCTATCTGCTGGTTTACTCCCCAATTGGCCACAATGGCCAGAGCTGTGCCAAGATCCAAGCCAGGAGCCAGGAGCTTTTTTCTGGGTCTGCCACATGGGTGCAGGGACCCAAGGACTTGGACCATCTTCTACTGCTTTCCTAGGCCACAGCAGAGGATGGGAAGTGGAGCAGGCGGGACTCGAACTGGTGCCTGTATGGGACGTCGGCACTGCAGGCCACAGCTTTACCCACTATGCTACAGTGCTGGCCCCAGAATAAGACACTTATTAAAAGACCCTCTTATAACTGTTGTCAATGTTAGGCCAAGGAGTTTTTTAGTTTAAAATTACAGTGCTCTGCAGCAGTGAATCTCCAAGTGGGGTCTGTGGACTCCCAGGCATCTCTGAGATTCTTTGATGGGTCCATGCAATTCAAATTATTTTTAAATAATACTAAGATGTTAATTGCCTTTTCCACAATGTTGATATTTGCCATAATTGGGTAAAACGCCTGCATCCCACAGTGCCTGGGTGCAAATCTCAGCTGCAGCTCCTGTTTCCAGCTTCCTACCAGTGTAGACCCTGGGAGGAAGTGGTGATATCTCAAGTGTTTGGGTTCCTACCACCTGGATTGACTTCCTGTCTCCTGACTTTGGTCCAGCCGAGTCTCAGTCTTTGTGAACATTTGAGTAGGGGATGAGTGGCTGAATAGGAGCTCTTCCTGCCTCTTTAATAAATAAATAAAGTGGGGGCCAGTGCTGAGGTGCAGCGGGTTAAAGCCCTGGCCTGAAGCGCAGGCATCCCATATGAGTGCTGGTTCTAGTCCTGGCTGCTCCACTTCCGATCCAGCTCTCTGCTGTGGCCTGGGAAAGCAGTATAAGATGGCCCAAGTCCTTGGGACCCTGCACCCATGTGGGAGAACTGGAGGAAGCTCCTGGCTCCTGGCTTCAGATCAGCGCAGCTCCGGTTGTTGCAGCCATCTGGGGAGTGAACCAGTGGATGGAAGACCTCTCTCTCTGTCTCTAACTCACTCTCTAACTCTGTCTTTCAAATAAATAAAATAAATATTTAAAAAATAATTAAATAAATAAAATGGATAGAGTCTTAGTACTAATCAAGCCAACAATCACTGTACTCTTCATCAACGCACTGGTAGCAAAAAGGGGGCAAAAGGGATTTATGCCCTCAGTGCAACAATAAAAACGATTCACTGTCATCAGTCTATTCTCTTGACTACGTGTCTTTCTAGTATTGTCTGTGATCACAGATATCATTTGTTGCTAAAGATAAAATACTCTGCATTCTTCCAATGTTTTAAAGACTTTTCTAATGAAATCCATGCTATCAACGAATGTGATGTTTGGGTAAAAATATTTGAAAGGTCAAATATTCACTCAGTAAATCAACATTTTCCAAATGACTGACATATTAGATGCAAAATCACACTTGGGCAAAAGACCCATTAAGGAAAATATAATTAGCTTAACCAAGTTAAGTAGTTTTAGTTATTATATTGAGTTTATCATTGTTATTTTAAAGAAATAAATATTTTAAATTTTTTTCAGTTCTATTTTCTAATGTTGTAAATATGACCCAGGTAAACAGAATTTCTTGAGATATTTAATGATATTTAAGAATGTGAGGCCAGGGACAGCGTTGTGGCATAGTAGGCGGTGTGCGATGCTGGCATCTCATCTGGGCGCTGGTTCCAGAACCTGCTGCTCCATTTACAATCCAGCTCCCTGCTCATGTGCCTGAGAAAGCAGTGGAGGATGACCCAAGTGCTTGGGCTCCTGCACCCATGTCGGAGACCTGGAAGAAGCTCCTGGCTCCTGGCTTCAGCCTGGCCCAGGCCTGGTCATTGCAGCCATTCGGGAGAGTGAACCAGTGAATGGAAGATGTCTCTCTCTCTCTCTGTAACTCTGCCTTTCAAATAAATACAAAACAAATCTAAAAAATATGAAAAAAGGAACATGAAGACAAATTATTTCACAATCACCGTCCTACAAGGCTTGGCTTACACTTTGTCATGAAGCAACACTCCTATTAGAAAATGGAATTTTCATCGTGAGTGAACACTTTCTAATTGAGAAAGGAAAGAAATCCGATCTGCATACAGATTAGGTTCCAGTCACCAAGAATCTCTGGATTATGATGTCTGTTTTCAAATCAGAATGTTGCATTTTGGTGAACTGGATTTGGATTGCTATATACAATTTATCCATTCACATAGGAAATACACTGAGTTCCTGCTAATTGCCACTGTTTTAGGTTCTTGGGGATACAAGAGTAATGAAATAGGGTCTATTCTCAAGGAGGTCAAAACCAGCAGAAAAATAAACTCCTCATATTCAAGTTTCCTAAGTACAGACTCATTTGGTAGGAATTATTGAGCACCTACTGTGTGCAGCCACTGGGTTAGCAGACACGGGGCCTGTTAGCCCCTCTTGGAGGATGTAATCTCTCAATGAAAACAGGAATGCTCACGCGTGTGAGAACTCACAACTGCTGCAGGTGCCCTGAAATGGGGGGGGGGACGCTAAACAGGGAAGACAGAAGCCGTCACGAGGACAAGGTTGGCTAATAAAGAGTTCTGTACAGACTGTGGAGCGGGCAGAGAGACTGGCAGGGCAGGGTGGTGGAAACACACAGGCAGAGGATGATACAGGCAGGAGAGCTAGGCCAAGGTCAGCCAGCAAGAGTGAATTCCGAACAGGGATCTACATCCTCCCAGTGTGTTTAGCCAGCTTTCCTAACCTCCCTGAAAAAAAAAAAAAACTGAATGACACTTTGCTACTCAGAGCGTGCCCTACACCGTGCGACCCACTTACACTTTTGCCCTGTCTTTCCCATCAAGCCAATGAATCAGGTACACACAAATCCCCACCTTGCGCATGAAATGACAGTGGCATGGAAAGGTAAAATAACTTGCCCAAGACTTCACAACAAAGAAGTAACAGAAGCAGAATGGGAACCCAGGCAGTCTGATTCCAGAAGTTAAGCTCGTTCTCTCTCTCTCTCTCTCTCTCGCTTTCTCTCTCTCTATCTTTCTTTCTCTCTCTCTATCTCACTTTCTCTCTCTCTTTCTTTCTCTTCTGAAGGATTTTTATTTATTTATTTAAAAGGCAGACAGAGAGAGAGAAGGAAATGCAGAGAAACAGAACTTCCATCTGCTGAGTCACTCCCCAAATGACCACAACGGCTGAGGCTGATCCAGACCAAAGCCAGCAGCCTGTGGGGAGCAGCTCGGACTAGACTAAGTTACTCGAATGAAGACTTATTCTATGCATCTGCTCTCCCACAATATGGCGCTGGGAGAGGAGGAAACAGCTTCTACACAGCTGCCTCCAGTTCAACCAACAAGCTGCAGGACCTGCTCCTGATTGGAGGAGAGCAGCATACTCGGTGTGTGGGTAGCAGAGTTGGGATTGGTGGAAGAGGACTATAAAGGAGGAGAGAGACAACATGCACCAGGAACATCTATCTGAAGGAACACCTGAGCAGCCCCCGAGAGAGCTGGCCGGCGGTGTGCCGCTCCCCCGCGGAAGTGGGGAAAGTGGCAGGGGGAACCACCCTTCCACGGAGGTGGAAGGGTCGGTAGCCAACCCGGGAAGAACCAGCAGCAAACCCGGGGAGGGCCGAGCAGACAAAAGAACAGTGCAGGGTCCTGTGTCGTTCCTCCGCGAAGAGGGGGAGCGACATAATGGTGCCGTGACTCGGATAGGAAACCTAGGCAGGTTTTAGTGTTGTTCCCCCATGAAGAGGGGGAGCAACATAATGGTGCCGTGACTCAGATATGAAGCCTAGGCAGGGTTTAGTGTCGTTCCTCCATGAAGAGGAGGAGCAACAGCAGCCCAGAACTCCATCCGGGTCTCACACATGGGTGGCAAGAGCCCAAGCCCTTGAGCCATTTTCCGCTGCTGTGGGATGGCAGTATTGCAGGCAGCAGCCTAACCTGCTGCGGTATGCTGCAGCCCCCTGCACCTGTTTGCCACTTTTCAGTGTGACCATTCCCATTCCCTGAATCTGGAGTGAGCCCAGGGAGGCTGAATTGCAATCATGCACTCCCAGTAGAGCAACCCTTCAATATCCCTAAACACTGCACACCTTCAACTAGCTCTTGGCATTGCTGGACAAGGGCTTCCAGGCTGTGTCTCATCTGCATTGCATACACAGCTCTACAGAACAAAGGAATACACGTTGAGCGAATTCTTTCAAAACCCGATCTTTCCCTTCCTCATTCCAGATAAACTGCTTTAACATGTAGCATATACTCTAATGAGGTTGTTAACTTCCTTCCTTCAAGCCTTTCATGGAAAAACAGTGAGGATGGGACATCCCATCTTTACACAGAGCACGTTGCATGGTTTCGGGAGAAATTTCCACCACCGCACCCTTGCTTTCTGGGTCTATTGGGTTTAAATTTGTATCAGGCATGTATATTGATGCAATTTGAGCAAGCTGCTTAAAATAAAGCTCTTGCTAGGGAGAATGAGAGACTGGAAACAATGACGGAGCTCTCACCAAAGCGTTACTTGTGCAATTGTCCCCTAGGAAACTGAGTAAGAAAAAAAAAAAAAGGTTCGATTCTAAACTGTGTTTCATCCAAGGGAAACAGTGAGCAGTTAAACCCATGCTCTCCTTTCCTCAGAGCAATGGGCAGTCTTATCAGGCAAAAGCAGAGTCACACGGAGGATCTCTGTGAGACCCCAGTGGAAAGAAAGGGCCATCAAAGAAAGAGGTGCTCTTCTCTGAAGGGAGGAGAGAACTTCCACTTTGCTTATGGCCGTGTCCACATACTGATGGAGTCTGTGGTCACGAAAAGCTTCCGCAGCCTTGGCAGCCCATGGCAAGAGCCTTGGGTGATCACTGACGTCATAAATAAGGGTATTAATTGTTAAAGGAACAACAGGAGTCACTGTGCACTTACTCCCCATGTAGGACCTCAGTCCCTGACAAGTTGTACTATGAGAATTGACTGCAAATTTTACTCCCAAACTGTACTCTATGTGCTGTGTGTGTGCATGGGTGCAAATTGTTGAACTCTGTGCTTAGCATGGAGTTGGTCCTCTGTATATAAAATCAAATGAAAATGAACCATAATGAAGGAGTTGGGAGAGGGAGAGGCGGGTTATAAGGGTGATGTCCTCATATCAAGGCTGTCAAGCTGATTGCAATGAAAGGATCCTCAGTCCCTCTCTCTCTGTAAGAGCTAAATGGCCATGCACTAAGCACATGTGTGTAAACCAGGGAGGTTTGCTCTCCTCCCATGGGACGCCTGGCAGTGGCGAGCTGTACTGCTTAGCCCTGGACAGAGCTTTCTTTCTCTGCCTGCTTTCTGGTGGCTCCTGACAGAAGATCTCTGTGCAGCCTCACGCCACAGATGTTACTGGGTCCGTGGCACCTCCTGCCCGGCTTGCCATGCCGGCCATCCCTTCTGCTGCAGCCACTTACGTGGGAATGAGGGAGCCAGGAGGCTTGCACTTCGTCTACATAGGCCCTAGCACACCCAGCTTGGCAAATGACCCCACAAAGACAGGGACTGGCTTTATCATAGTACATATGTGCTATCATAGGGAACTTCTATATTGCATCAAGTCCAAGCTCTCTTGAAAAACCAAACTGCAACAAAATGGAAGCACTTAATTTGATTTTCTGATAACTTTAGGTAGTATTTTAAAATTTATTTATTTATATAAAAAATAAAGGGAAAATCATTTATTTATAAAGCCCTAGTTCTAAGGAGAGAATGCATTTTTATTATTGTTTGACATTAAAAAAATACATAATAACTAGAAGGCATTATAATATATGCATTCAAATTTATTCTATTATTGACTGAAAAAAATATCTACAGAATGAGAATACATGTTCCTTTCTATTTGCAACCAAGAAATAGGTTTTATTCCCATGGGATCAAAGATGGCTGCTTTTTCTACCATTCAGTGTAAAATTAGCTAAGAAAAAATTCAGTCCTCTGAAAGAGAGAATACATTTCACTAAAACCAATACACCATTATTTTTATGAGATCCTATTTTCAAGAACAGCAACACAGAAGAACAACGTTTTATCCATGTGCTTGTAAAGTCTCTACTGAAGACAACTCTGTTAGGATACATTCCCTGTGTCCTGGAGAAACCACAGTGCTTACCACAAAAACCTGCTATGACAATGGCATAGGACTGCACTGTCCAACATAGTAGCCATTGACCACATGTGGCTATTTAAACTTAGATTAAAGTGGATGCAAATTCACTCAAACATTTAGCCTGTTAGGTTTGTTTGGTTTTTTTTTTTTTTTTTTTTTTTTTTTTTTTTTTTTTTTTTTTTTTTTTTTTTTGACAGGCAGAGTGGACAGTGAGAGAGAGAGAGACAGAGAGAAAGGTCTTCCTTTGCCCTCCTTTGCCCTCCAGCGGCCAGCGCACCGCGCTGATCTGAAGGCAGGAGCCAGGTACTTCTCCTGGTCTCCCATGGGGTGCAGGGCCCAAGTACTTGGGCCATCCTCCACTGCACTCCCTGGCCACAGCAGAGAGCTGGCCTGGAAGAGGGGCAACCGGGACAGAATCCGGCGCCCCGACCGGGACTAGAACCTGGTGTGCCGGCGCCGCTAGGTGGAGGATTAGCCTAGTGAGCCGCGGCGCCGTCTGGCCTGTTAGTTTTATAAGCCACATTTCAAATGCTCAGATTCCACCTGGGGATATTGCACAGCACAAATATCACGTTCAGTGTCATGAATTCAGTTGAACAGCTCTGTCCTAGTGTGGATTCTAACATATGTTATCTATTTTTTTTAAATGGCTTGACAAAGAGATCAAGATCCAGGATTTAAAAATGAGAGTACAGGAAGGAAACAGACTGAGAGAGCTTGTGAAAGGAGCAGGTACTGTGTTGGTGTTGCATATTTGCCTTCCAAGGAATGACAATGTATAAACAATGCTTCCTCTTTTTATAGTACCTTAAAGTACTTTTTGCAATTCTTTTTGGTGTATAAAAAGGGATTGGTGACCCGTGAATTAGATGGATTTATCTCCGTTGGAAAAACAGAGAACCATGTTGCCCCAGATCGATGTCATTAGAAAACGTTATTGAACATCACTGTGTACACATCATTGTGCTACCAAAATTAGCCAGAGTCCACCGAAAGTAGGAAGGAAGTATGGGCAGAACACACTTTCTAAGGAAACAGAGGAAACCAAAGTCCTGACGCTCAGTTTCCGTGTGGTTGCTCTGTGTACTATTTTAGAACCGTGTATCTTTCTACAAGAAAATGGAGACAAAGTTGCTCATCCCAGGATAGTTACCAGGAGCAAGACCTCCTACTCATTTCACCCAGCCTGCAGCAATGGTAGTGTCTTGGGATTACACACTAGCTGAACAGATACTTCAACCCTCCCTTCAAACAACCTATATGATGAAATTACTACTTCCTAAGGGGGACAAAGCACCATATCCCTAGCCTCTGGCTGTCCCGGAAGGTGGGCGGGCACAAGTCCACACTTTAGGGTGCAGACCTTGGAGAATAGGCTCCATTCCACACCCTGAGTGAATTTTGGGTGGGATTCTGATGGCTCTGGTTTGGTTTAGAGTGCAGAGCCCAAATCTTGCAGAAGAGACTGAAGTGGACCCTGGCCTTGATATCGGCCATGGAGGCCAACAAGCGGCAGAACCTTTGATTCAGAAAGACCTGACTTCCAGCCCGTGCTCCTTCACATACGTGGGATTGTACCAGCAGGGACCTCGGCCTTGGTATCCTCACTTATAAAGTGAAGGTTTTAATATCCATTTCCCTGTGTGTGTGTGTGTGTGTGTGTGTATATATATATGTGTGTGTATATATATATATATACCTTATATGAAAGGCAGAGAGGGGCAGGCATTGCAGTGCAGTTGATGAAGCGCCACCACCTACACCTATGCCGCCAGTATCCCATATGGGTGCCAGTGCATGTCCCACTTGCTCCACTTCTGATCTGCACCTGAGAAAGCAGCAGGTGATGACCCAATATTTGGGTCTCCATATGGGAGACCCGGAGGGATTTCCTGAATCCCGGCTTCTGGCTTTGGCCAGGCCCAGTCCTGGATGTTGCAGCCATATGAGGAACGAACCAACAGATGATAGTTCTCTCTCTCTCTCTCTCTCTCTCTGTAATTCTGCCTTTCAAATAAATAAATAGATCCTTTTTAAAAAAGAGAAAGGGCCGGCGCAGTGGCACAGTAGGTTAATCCTTTGCCTGTGGTGCCAGCATCCCATATGGGTGCAGGTTCTAGTCCTGGCTGCTCCTCTCCCAATCCAGCTCTCTGCTATGGCCTGAGAAAGCAGTGGAGGATGGACCAAGTGCTAGGGCCCCTGCACCTGTGTGGGAGACCCGGAAGAAGCTCCTGGCTCCTGGCTTCAGAGCAGCATAGCTCTGGACGTTGCGGCCATTTGGGGAGTGAACCAGCAGACAGAAGACCTCTCTCTCTGTCTCTCATTCTCACTGTCTGTAACTCTACCTCTCAAATAAATAAATAGAATCTTTAGGGAAAAAAAGAGAGAGAAAGAGAGACAAAGACAGAGACAGATGGACAGAGAGCTCTGATTCACTGGTTCACTCACTGAATGCCTATAACAGCCAGGACTGGGCCTGGCCACAACTGGGAGCCAGGAACTCAATCTGGGTCACCCATCTGGGTGGCAGGGACCTAAATCCTTGAGCTATCACCTGCTGCCTCCCAGGGCTCACACTGGCAAGAAGCTGGAATTGGGAGCGAGCCAGTTCTTGAATCCAGGCACTTCTTTAGGGGACAAAGGTGCCTCAAGTGGAATCTTAACCCCTGCACAGAGCACCTGTCCATCCCGATAGTTTTGAAAGGGTTAAATTGGTTGCTACATGTTACTATCATAGTACGTAGTACACATTTAGTGTCAGAAATGTGGGACTCACCCCATGGAAAGGGATACCATTTTTGACTAAGCCAAGACCCCCGAGAGGCAGTAGAGAGACATCCGCACAAGGAGAATGGAGGGTCTTGCTTCTGCCACCTGGGAGTCCTTTTTCAGATCACAGCTTCTTGGCTTCTCTGCCACCAGCTGAGGGAGCATTTCCAGGCTGAGCTCTCAGATTTTGCTACTTTAATAAATGCCTGAGACCACAAGGTGGTGCTTTATTCTAAAGTTTGGTATTGGGCCGTTTGGCCAACTGCGAAAATGGATAATACAAGTGTTCCTCTGTCTAGTGCATTGCACAAACTCTTACCTAACCTACCCTTGCTCTGTGTGGTTGCCCCCGTCTCTGTGTTACTCAGACCCCCACTGAACAACAGTTCGGGGAGTGCAGTGATGAGGAGAAGGGGTGTCTACACTGGAGCCGTGTCCAGTCCATTTCCCTGATGCGGTGCGGCTGCTGATGTCCCGATCAGAACATGCCAAGGTGTTTGTGTGGAAAGCAGCTCCTCACCACTCTTGTTTTCCAACATCCAACATGCATGTCGTGCATCTCACTGAGTGGGCATTGTATCAGCCACAGCATCCTTGTCCATCATGAGCTCTGTGTACGACCTGAGCCCTATCCACGGATTTCACGTCCACAACTCAACCAACTGCTGATTGAAAATATTCTTTTAAAGATTACACCTGTACTGAACATGTGTAGGCTTTTATTTCTTGTCAATATTCTCAAACAATACAGATAACAGCCATTTATATAGTTTACATTGTGTTAAATAGATGAAACATTTTAAGTCATGTGGAGGTCATTTAAACTATATGGGAGGGGAAATGGGAATTAGATATTTAGCATGATGTGTAAGACTCTGGCTTGGAACACCCACATCCCGCATGGAAGGTTAAAGTCCCAACACCACTCCCGACTCCAGCTTCCTGCTAATGAGCACCCTGGGAGGCAGCAGGTGATGACTCAAGTGGTTGGGTCCCTGCCACCCTGGTGGGAGACCTGGATCAAGGTCCTGGCCCCTGGATTTGTCCTTGCCAGCCCTGGTTATTGTAGAGCATATACAGAGTGAATCAGATGGGAGGTCTCTGCCTCTCCACCTTTCCAATAAACAAAATAAATGTTAGAACTTTTTAAAAAGTATATGGGAAGATGTGTGTTGGTATGCAAATTCAAGTTACTATATATAAGGGAGTTGAGCAGCTATGAGTTTTGGTGTTCCCAGGGGTCAGGGAACCTACTCCCCTTGGATATCAAGGGATGACACCCAATGACAACACCCTTGCCTCAGGTTCCTAGGACTGCCTGGACTGTCTGGAGGACTTTGTGGCCAATTTGAAGGCCACAACATGGAGTAAGCAGTCCTTTGAGCAATTCCATGAATTCTGTTTACCTGTAAAATGATGGAGAGAGGAGGGAGGTAGACCAGATGATTTCTAAGGCGCTCTTGCCCTCTAACACTCTGCTGGTCAGTTTTGTTTTTGTTTTTACCCATTCAGAAGAGGGCCTGCACCAGTTCACATTTGGGCCATTACAGAGGGTGGGAATGCTGCAAGGGGTAAATCAGATGATGCCCAGCAAAGATGCTAGAGGCAAGAGGAGAGAGGGCAAGGCTGGGAGACAGGGCCCTGAGTAAAAAGGAGAGAGCTGAAGGGAGAGGAATTTAGGTCCCGTAACCCAGGATCAGACCTGGGGGCAAGGTGAGAGGGGCTTTGTGGGAAACAGCCTCTGGACAGGGGAGAAAGGGCCTTCCCAAATCCGGCAGATTTTCTTTGGGCCCAGCCAAAGGATTAGCGCGCAGATTATTTTCTTGCTGATCCTCTGATAACAGCCTTCTGGAGGTTTGCGTGGCCGGCCCTTCAGCAAGCTCTTTGACCTTTTAATCCTTCTGAAAGTGACCTGCCGCCGCTTTCTACTAATGAGAACAGAGCAAAATAAAAGAAAGTTGGGTGCATTCTCTCCAAGAACATTCTGTTGATTTTCTCAGCGCTCTAAATGGTGCACCCCGCAACCTTTCATTGAAGAAAAAAAAAAAAAAAAAAAAAGCCCTGCATGCAGGCTTCATAACAGCTCCGGTGAACCAACTAAGCCACTGAGTTGCACCTTCCCCTAGTTTGTCTAGTCTTGTTTTGAGTGAAAGAATCAACTCGAACCAGTTTCATTCTCATGGACACAATTTCCTTTTCATTCAGAGATTTATCCATCTTTTTTTCTAATGATGAAAACGCTAACACTTTGGGGGAGGGCAGAGGGGATGCAAGATGGCCGGCATAGTGCCAGGTTGCGTGGTTCATGGACAGTACAGGGATTGCTGTGTTCTACACGCTGCTGAATTTGGAGGACTGACTCAGCTTCTTCAAGCTTTGGTTACATCATTCAGGAATCGCATGATCTTTATTTCTTTACACTGGACAACATACTGTCTGGTGAGAAAAATAAACAGTAAAAATGCAGATTTTCCCATCTGGTGATCTTATCACGTTGGAAATATCATGGTTAGAGACTATGTTCGTGCTACCAGAAGTTTTATATATATGTACACATATACATGTATGTATAAAATGCACATTATATATTACATACTAACAGATTATATAAAAATATAGAAAACTGCTCCCTTTGGGAAAATGTCAACATTTCCCTCCTTCTTGTATTTAATACCAATGCTAATGAGTTCATTATGGTTTTTTAAGATTAAAGTTTTGATAAGGCAACAGCCAGGAAATTCTGTCAATAGTGTTTGCCTCTCTTAGAAAATCACTATTAGGCGATCTAATCCACGTTCACTATCAAATACATTAAATTTAAGCAAAAGATAAAAGCTTACCAGAAAGAAAACATTACCATTTGTGTGTATCTTGACTGATATCTCTGAATAAAACTAAAGGAATAAATCAGATAACAATGTTATTCCAAGAAAACAAGGTCAGGGTTACAGTGTCTAAATGTTGCCCATTCCTCTTCTGCGTAATGAAATACATTTATAGCTTTCACCTTCAACTTGCAGATAACTAATGTGTTTTCTTTCACACTGGTTGTCTAATAAGCCACTGAAATATTTTCATTTTGCTTCTGCTCGGTGCATGACCCTGGAAGAATCCAGAAGACAAATTATAGTTTAGTTCTAGTAGAGGAGAAAAATAAGTTTCAGTCATTAAACATGAGTAGCAGGTGCATATTGGAACAATAAAGCATATCTCGAATGGATTTCATGCCACACAGCTTTCCTTTTCCACCAGTTTTCAGATTTGTTTCCCTCTTTTCAATCAATGCTTTTTATGTTCCATTAAGTATGGATTTGACTTTCAATTCAGGGCCTCATTGGTCTGGACGGTTGAAATGCCAAGCAAAGAATGTGGCACTCAGGAGCCCTCGTGGGCCCTGGCTGCCCCACCTCTCACTCCAGCAAGAAGTCGGATCTGCAGTGGAGGCAGGAGGGCTGGGGGCAGACAGCCGCAAGTTCACAGCCCATTCTGAGCTGCTTCATCTCATGGCTATTGTCCAGCCATGAATCTATTTTCTTATTAAAATAGAATTACTTCTACGTGGTAACAAAGCTTGCCGATGACGGCAGGTCATTTTTCACATGAGGAGAGCTGCAGACAGATTGCGACGATGCCAGCAGTTGCATTACACTACCTTAAGCTTAACTACTATTTTGGTTCTGTGCCATGGGAGGTCATTTTTTTAAAATCGCCTGGGTTTCCAGAAATCATGCACCCTTTCTTTCTATCATCCGCAACACACCCAGTAACTTAATAGAGAGCAACAAATACAGTCAATTCTCATTATTCCTGAGCTCTGTATCTGCCAATTTGCCTACTTGCTAACATTTATTTATAACCCTTGAATCAATGCACATGACACTTTCCCCAGTGATTCACGGGCCTGCACGGAGAGCTGAAACATTTGTGTTACCAGCACACACGTTCCCAGCTGAGATCCATCACAGTGGCTTTCTACCCTCCTGTTTCAGTTCTTGCTCTGTAAATAGCTGTCCCTTTTGCTGTGTAATTCTTCAAATGTTTCCGTTGTTTGTGGGCCATGTCACTGTTTCACATAAGCCCCAAGTGCAGTGAGGAAGTGCTATTTGTCTTGTGTCCTTAACAGCAATAAGGCTGTGCTGTCTCTCACAGAGAAAAGATGCACTAGGTAAGCTTGGCTCAGACGTGAGCTACAGCGCTGAGTCAGCAATATACAGCAGGTGCTGTGTTTTTACAAGGAAACAAAGGAATGGGCGTGTGGCATAGTGGTTAAGACACCTACATCTCCTTATCAGAGTGCCAGTGTTTGTTATCCACCTCTGGCTCCTGACTCCAGCTTCCTGCTAACGCAGACCACGGGAAGTGGTCCTGATAGTTCAAGTAATCCGGTTCCTGCCACCCCTGGGGGAGACTTTCCAATCCTGCTCCAGCTCCAACTGATTCTGGCATTTGGGGAGTGAACCTGCAGATGGGAACTCTCTCTCTCTCTCTCTCTCTCTCCAATAAATAAATTTTAAAAACAAACAAAAAGCCAAGGTAAACCTGACTCCTAAAAGAGACGGAAATAAATGTAAAAGAAGATAACTGATGAATTAACAAAAATGTTGGTGCAAGAATCTAACACCATGTTTCTCCTAGACACAATGCTGCCCAGCATTCCTGAATTCAGGGTTCACAGCAATGTAGGAACATAACCAGGAGAATAGCAAGAAAGATGAGAATTTCGTGAATAATGAGAATTGATCAATACTCTTAGTAGCTCTTCTGTTCTCTGAAATGCATATTCTAAAAGTTAACACTTTTAGAAAGTGTTAACTAGAAAAGACACAGTTCAGAAAAGAGATGTTCATATATTTATAAAGAGAGAAAATACCTCCTAGGGTTAAGAGTCAGGAGAACTGGCATTTGTAGAGTTTGCATAAGAAACAGGAGTAAGAGTCTTTCAGATCTGCTTTTTAACGGGGACTCAACACAGGGAAATGATCATCCATTAAAGCAAGTGAGGTTGTGTTTGAACCTGGAAGAATATTTTACTGGTCAAAGTAAGGAAATTTGGGAACATGGAGTTTCCATCCCTAGAAGAGTTAACTGACATTAATTTGCAAAACTACTACCCTGAATTTGAGAGTTCCAAAACAGGGACCCAGCCTACCTTGATGGCTGTGGAACCCTATGAATGGTAGTCATCTGCTGTGACTTTTGAGGTCAGGGTTTTGGCACAGCCAGCTAAGTCACCACTTGTGATGCCAGCATCCTATATGGGCCCCGGTTCGAGTCCCAGCTGCTCCACATATGATCCAACTCTGTTCATGTGCCTGGGAAGATCGTGGAAGATGGTCCAAATGCTGTGCCCCTGCCACCCATGTGGGAGACCTGGGTGGAATTCACTGGCCTAATAATCCACGTAGGGATTAAAGCTGAGCCAAGGCCACGTTCTCACCAGTGTTTCCCAGAGAAAGGGGTGTTAGACTTTATTTTGCAGGTGTGTACATGCAGAAGGGAGTGGAGTGGAATATTAGGGGTTGAGCGTGTGTGTTTCAGTGCTAATTTACCTTTTCTGTATTCGCGTTTCCATTCTATGTTGGAACGTAATAGCCAGCATTATGTTCTTGTCTCTGTGGCACCAGGGTGTGGGAGTTGGAATTCCACAGACAGGAGCCTGCAGCGGCCCATGCGGTCTCCGGAAGGTGACTCCCCCTCTCTACCGCTGGTTTCTTCCTCTGTAAAACAGATCTTGACGTCCACCGCCTGCGGGTAAAGGTCGTCTCTCGAGGTCCAGAACTGTTGTCAGCTTCCTGCCTCTTACATGCTCCCCACCGTCCATCCCCTCACCACTTAGCAGTAAATTCCCTCAGGGCAGGTCCCATGTCTCTTTTTAAAAATGTTTGCTTGTTTATTTTTACTTCTTTGAAAGGCAGAAAGAGACAGGGACAGAGATCTTCCCAGGGCTGGGCCAGGCTAAAGCCAGTGCATGGAAGATCTCTGTCAATCTCTGCCACTCTTTCAAATAAATTAATCTTAAAAAAAAAAAAGATGAGTTTATCTTGGCACAAAAGCATTTTTTAATAAATTATTTTTATCATTTGTCCCTTGATTGACATATCCAACCTTCTTATAGAGTTTTTTTTTTTAAGATTTTATTTTATTTTATTGCGATGTAGAGTTACAGACAGTGAACAGGAGAGACAGAGAGAAAGGTCTTCCATCCTCTGGTTCACTCCCCAAATGGCCTCAGTGGTCAGAGCTGTGCTGATCCGAAGTCAGGAGCCAGGAGCTTCTTCCAGGACTCCTACATGGGGGCGGGAGCCCAAGGACTTGAGCCGTCTTCTGCTTTCCCAGGCCACAGCAGAGAGCTGGATTGGAAGAGGAGCAGCCAGGACTAGAACCAATGGCCATATGGGATGCCAGCACTGCAGATGGAGGATTAACCTAGTGTGCCATGGCACTGACCCCACAAAAGCATTTTGAAATCCATGCATATAAGGGATCTTCAAAAAGTTTATGAAAAAATACATACTTTCAAAAATAATGCATGGATTTCAGAAGTTTTTGTACCAAAATAAATTTATCTTCTTAAAAAAATAATGGTTTTCCCCCATTTTATTTGAAAGGCAGGTAGACAGAGAGAGACAGACAGACAGACAGAAAGACAGAGAGACAGAGCTCTTTCATCTACTTTTCACTTCCCAAATGCCCCCAACATCTAGGGCTGGGACAGGCAGAAGCCAGATGGCCAGAGCTCAGTTCAGGTCCATGTGGGTGAGAGGGACCCAAGCACTTGAGTCATCACCCCCTGCCTCCCAGGTTGCTCACCAGCCGGAAGCTGGATTGGACGTAGAGCTTGGACTCAAACCAGACACTGCAAGTGTCCCAAGCCGTATCTTAACCACTGTGTCAACCACCCAGCTACTTTCCGCTCCACAAGTTTCCATTCTATCGAACCCTTAATTTTTCCTCCACCGTCTTGGTCCCTAACCCTTTCTTTATGTCATACTGTAATGCTTTGGGAGTTTAACACATTTTGTAAGACTTCACTTTGGATCTTTGCGTGGGAGCCCTAGTTAGCGTCCTGAGAAGAGCAGGCAATGGGCTGGACCCCCATGTCATTTCATGAACGCCTCCTGGAGCCTCGTCGTCAGCTGAGAGATGGTGCCTTCCAGGTTGCATTGCCCCGGAGCATTCCTAGAGTAAAGGCTCTCCTGTCAGGGTCTTTCTGAGCTCATTCTTCCACTGATTCAATGAGGTCCATGCCTGACAGAGCCCCAGTGCAACTATTTTGCAAAAGGCTGTTCAATTAATATAGCACATCCTAACACCTAGCCAAACTCCCTGGTAGTTAGGCACTGACCCCCCTCAACAATAAACTTTGATCATAAAGAAAAAAATAATTGTACAGGAAAATGATTGGCTGGTTGATGGGTTCGAGTGAGGATTTGTCTCAGCCACCCTACTCTGTGCCTTAGGGAACTTCTTCTGCAGCAGGGCAAGTCCAGGCTAACACTGAGCATGCTTGTGGTGTGTCTCACCTTGTCCCCAGCCACGGTGGCTGCTGTGTGTGTATGTAGTTTACTGCAACAGTGACATGCAGCTCTGGCCTTTGCTAGGGTCCATGACGCCTCCCCCCTCCTTTCTTGGCCAAGGCTGTTTCCCTTGAATCTGTCAGCTGGTCATTTTCCTAGTGCATGCTGCAGTTCTATAGGGGAATGGCAGTCCTTCCTAGGCAAAGGAATTTGAGAATGGCTGGAAAATATTTTTCTTTTCTTGATTTCCAGGGAGAGAGAGCTTCTTGTTTCTTCCTTTCACGGAGGAGGCGTGTGGTGCTGCAGCTGCAGTTTTGTGATCCGGAGGGGACAGCTCCAGCGACCAAGAAGCTGAGCTAGGCCGGCACTGCAGCTAACTAGGCTAATCCTCTGTCTGCAGCGACGGCACCCAGGGTTCTAGTCCCCGTCGGGGCGCCGGATTCTGTCCCAGTCGCTCCTCTTCCAAGCCAGCTCTCTGCTGTGGCCCAGGGAGTGCAGTGGAGGATGGCCCAAGTGCTTGGGCTCTGCACCCACATGGGAGACCAGGAGAAGCACCCAGCTCCTGGCTTTGGATCAGCGCAGTGCACTGGCCACAGCGGCCATTTAGGGGTGACCCAACGGAAAAGGAAGACCTTTCTCTCTGTCTCTCTCTCTCACTGTCCACTCTGCCTGTAAAAAAAAAAAAAAAAAAAAAAAAAAAAAAAAAAAAAGGAAGCTGAGCCAGACGTTGCTGATGGCTAAACAAACCTGAAATTGCCTCTTTGTAAGCTTCTTGTTGGGTGAAAAAAATCTTATTTAAGCCTCTGTTAGTCTAATATTGTGTTTGTTGCAAAAGAGAACATTAACAAGAAATTATACTGTGTTTAGTCTGATATGTCCTAGTGAAGGTGTAATCATATATTCATCTTTATAAGCTTCTTTGGGCTTCCCTTTGCAGGTGACATAAAGAATGAAGTCCTTCCCTGGCCCACAGGACCCTGCCCAGTCAGCCCCTCCACTGCTCCACGTCTTCCCAGACCTTGCTCTGTGTTCCCCACATGCATTGTCCTTTACTTTCTGGTTTGTGGTTATTGTCAGAGTGCACCTCTGTGGCTTTGCACACGTAGACTAACTAAAGTCTACTCATTCCTCTGCGCTGACTTTACATACTACTTCCAGAGCAGCCAGGGGCTATCCCAGTCTAAAGCAGGAGCCTCCTGTTAGCCCCGTGAGAGCTCCCTGCACTTTCCCTTGGCAGCTGTAGCAGACTAGGTGGGCTACCTACACATACACCCCACACTCCTTATAGAAGGCAGAGGCTGGGGCTCAAATGCCTTCCCCAGGCTTCCTTGCTGCTGAGTCCTGGAAGCAGTTGACTCTCTGCCCATCAAATGCACTTCCAGGAGGTGGTTGTCACATGCGGTTGCTTGGGCAGGGAGAGCTACAGAGGGAAGGTCATTCGTTTGACTGGCTGGCAGAGGAGATATGGTTCTCACCTGCCATAGGCAGCAGCTCAGGATGGGCCTTGCGGGGCAGCGGGTTAAGCCTCCTCTGGGGGCACCAGCGACTCATATTGCAACACTGGGTTGGAGACCAAGCTCATCCACTTTTGATCCAGCTTCTTGCTAATGCACAGGCGAAGGCAGTAGATGGTGGCCTAACTACTTGGTCCCTGCCACCCATGTGGGAGACTCGAATGGAGTTCCAATACCCTGGCTTCAGTCTGGCTTAGCCTTGGCTGTTGTGGGCAATTAGGAGAGTGAACCAACAGATAGATTTCTCTCTCTCCCCCTTTCAGGTAAGTCTTTTTTGTAAAGACAGCAGCTTCCGTGATGGCCTAGTTCTGCAATATGATTTGAAGTGTTGATCTTGGAATTTAGGCCCAGAGTTTGTATCTATAGGGATTTTTAGAGTATGAAGATACTTGTTTCTGCTTAACTGTTCCAAAGGGTATCCTATTATCTATAATTTAAAACTCTGTTCCATAGAGCAATATTCACTGCAATTTATATTTATATATTCATGTATGCACTTCTTTGTTCGCTGGTATCTCCAGCTGGTCTCTAGGTCTGAATACTTAGTGCAGAGTGTGGAGCGTGTCTGAAACTCCATGTTTATTGAGTGGGTAAATCAGTAGATGACTGGATAAACAACAAACATGATAGAAAAAGTGATGGAGAAATACAGACCTCAAGTCACGTGTTTCACACTGAAAACTCTACTGATGTCTAAGAAGTCAGAAGCCAGCATTTACAATGAATTTCTGACTCGCTTGTGGCTCATCTGGCAGGCTTATGGCTATGACAGGCAAATGGGACAAACTGAGGTCCAGGGGAGCACAAACCCTAACTGTTATCAGTAGGGCTGACAATCCTAATCACAATGTTTTCATTTCTGAAGAAATGTAATTTTGCTGCAGGGAAGCTTTCTCAGACCCGTTCCTGACCCTCCCAAGAGGGACATGTGCATGCCAAGAGCCTGTCAAAGTGCCACAAAACCTTTTATCCAAGATCCAACCTCGGGCCGGAGCCGTGGCTCACTTGGCTAATCCTCCACCTTGCGGCACCGGCGCACGGGGTTTTAGTCCCGGTCGGGGCGCTGGATTCTTTCCTGGTTGCCCCTCTTCCAGGCCAGCTTTCTGCTGTGGCCAGGAAGTGCAGTGGAGGATGGCCCAAGTGCTTGGGCCCTGCACCCACATGGGAGAACAGGAGAAGCACCTGGCTCCTGCCTTCAGATCAGCGCGGTGTGCCGGCCGCAGCGCACCAGCCATGGCAGCCATTGGAGGGTGAACCAACAGAAAAGGAAGACCTTTCTCTCTGTCTCTCTCCCTCACTGTCCACTCTGCCTGTCAAAAAAAAAAAATCCAACCTCACAGTCTCCCCACGTGGTCACGCTCACAAGGCTGTCAGATCCATGAGGTCAGCACTCCATGCCTTGCATGGCTAATCACTGTAGAGCAGTGCCTTGCACAATGCCCAGCACACAATCAGCACTGAGTAAATACTGGTTGAAGAACAAATGGATTCTGCTACATGTTATTTAAGCACAAATATTCAGGAGTTTTACAAAGGATTCAAGTTAACATTATATTTGCCCTGATGAATCACATGTCTCTTTTCAATCCTTTCTGATATGTGCATTCTCATAAATGTATGACCCTTGTCTTGCACACGTAAAAACATGTTTTGCACAGGCTACAGGCTTCTTTCCATATTGTAGGTTCTTTCTTCTACTGTGTTTTTTCCTTCAACTGCTGAAGATAATAAACACATGTATCTTTTTGCTCTCTTTCCTTGTCTCCCTGTAGTTGGGCTGCTTCTATAGCCCTACCTCTCACCCACAGTCCCACTGCAAGCTCATGCTCTCCGACATGACTCCTCATTTGGAGTCATTCCTGGTGGGCTGACTCTCACGTGATAAATATTGGAGAGGAGCGGGTAGGGGCTGAGGAGACAGAAGGGAAAGGAGACAAACCCTCCACCTCAGAAAAGCCTCCCCAGAAATATCATCTCACCAGGAAACAAGACAAAACAGAGGCGGGAGATTCTCTATTGTGGCCAAATGTTCCTATTTGAAGTCTGATGTTGGCCAGAACAAACATGTTTCTACCGTGCTCACTCAGGTTTAATTTTGATATGTTTATTGCTCTGTAAATTACAAGAGTAGTATAGAATTCACTGTTTTAATCACATACAGTTGCAACATGTCTCATCTGACACACAATAGGTGTGTGTGATAAACTCGCTTCCTCTTCTCTTTTTATTTTCTCCTCCCATGCCTACACTTGACACCAATGTCCTAAATCTTTATTGGTTCTAAGAGCCCTCATTTTTGCTCCCCCAGTAGTTGGGGCTCCCTAGTCCTCAAATACTCTTCCATCTGCTGTGACTCAGAGCCCAGTGCCCTCACATCTGCTCATAACCTCCCATCGTATCCATTTCCTTTCACATGACTTCTCGCCTCTCCTCCCCCCATTTCTGGGGAGCACAGTCCCATGGAATTTAGGTGGTGTTGTCAGTAGCCAGTCTGGGGGCATAAAGCAGAACTGCTATGCTGCAGGAAGAAGTGGGGTTCAGGCACAGAGTTAGGAGCACAGATACAGACACGGAATCACAAATGGCACAGCGCCCTGGGAGTGTAGAACTGAGGAAGAGAATAGTTAAGGGAAATGGTGAGGAACTAATCCAGTCATTCTACAGGACCTTCAACTCAGGACCCCCAAGCCTCTTAAAATATTTGAACCAAATTTGCCTTCAGAACCATTATTTTTTTATTTAAATATTTGATTATTTGTGGTGAGACTATTGAAAATCTATTCTTTGCCATTTTGCAATAAATATTCCTCCTGCCTAACTGAAAGAGTAGACTTTATTTTCCTTTTTTAAAGACAGATTTATTTATTTGAGATGGGGAGAGAGAGGGAGAGAGAGAGAGCTGGGAACTAGAAACTCAAACCAGGTCTCCCATGTGGGTGGCCAGGACTCAGCCACCTGAGCCATCACCACTGCCTCCTGGGGTCTGAATTACCAGGAAGCTGGAGTCAGAGCCAGAACGGGATTCACACCCAGGCACTCCTCTGGAGTCAGGAGCCAGAACGGGATTCACACTCAGGCACTCCTCTGGAGTCAGGAGCCAGAACGGGATTCACACCCAGGCACTCCTCTGGAGTCAGGAGCCAGAACGGAATTCACACCCAGGCACTCCTCTGCTGTATGCAGGCATCTCAACTCGCATCCTAGCACCAGACAAAGAGCTGCCTGTGAAGGAGAAGATTTTAAATATTCTTGCCACAAAGAACCAAGTGGGTGAGGGGATAGATAATTAGCTCTGAATCTTTCTGTGATGTACAGCTGTCCCTCAGTATCCATGGGTGTGTTGGTTTCAGGATACCCCCTTCCCGGTGGATACCCAAATTCTCAGATGTTCAAGTTCATTGCACAGAACAACAGTATTTACCTATAACCACCACACATCCTGTCATACACTTTAAAGCTTCCTATATCATTTACAATACCTAGTGTAATGTCAATGCTACAGAAATAGTTGCTCTCCAGTACTGTTCAGGAAATAATAACAAGACATAACAAGTTTGTACAAGTTCAGTACAGCTGCAAATTTTCCCGAGTATTTTCAATCTGTAGTTTTTGAATCTGTAGATGCAGAACCTGAGGATACAAAGAGATGACTGCACACAAGTAGCAAGACGTCATATTGTACCCAATTAATGCATCCCATGGTTACCTTTCAATTAAAAGCTAAAAAAGTATATGAAATGAAAATTGACACTGAAACAGCTTTATTACTTGTAATGCTGGAGACATGCAGAAGAATGTATGAGAACGTAACATAGGTAGGTTTTGTCACATTATGATAGCATCAGTGCTTGTGGGGCATGGAGTTCACTTGGCCATGCTTGGTCCTGTATCTCAGCTCTCCCTCACTTTCCACAGTTGCCAGAAATGCCTTTCACGGAACACACAAGCGTTCCTGCTAGACGTTGCAAAGCTGTTTGACCATTCAGCTGCCAGGGAGAGTGGACACTTTGGTGTGTCAGAGCTTCAGGCAAGGCATAGATCATGACAGTCCACTCATACAAAGGGTGAAAAGGAAAGGAGCTTGGAGCCTGGGAGAGGAGGTCTTCATGCCCCTGGGAGGTGGGAGGGAGGAAGGGGGGAGAAGTATTCTCAAAGCATTGCCCCAAGCTTTAAAAGATACTTTCCACACCTGCACCTGAGATTTCTACCTATTCAGGGACAAATACAAATTGTGTACAAGGTGCTCCAAAACCCGTTTTGTCACAGTGAGCAAATGCAGAGCCTTGTAGGAAGTTTCCAGAAAAGTAATAGTCATCATTTACTGAGTGCATGGTAGGTACATTGTGCTGAGCTCTGAGGCTACAGCTCAGGAAAAAATGAGATTAGAACTCAAAATTCTATCACCCAGTAAGGAGGCAGCCAAGAAATTAGACAATTACAAAGCTATCCAGAAGGTGTCATTCTCTCACTTCACTCGGGTACCACTTCCACAATATCCTATAGTCTCCTCACAATTAACAGCAAACTTTTGTGTGGTGATTTATTTAATACCCACCCCTAATACATTGCTAGCTCCCCTACTGTAGTGTCAATCATTTTTAAAAGATTTATTTATTTGTAAGTCAGACATATATAGAGAGAGGGAGAGACAGAGAGAGAGAGAGAAAGAGAGAGAGAGAGAGAGATCTTCCATCCTCTGGCTAGCCCCCCAGATGACTGCGACAGCCAGGACTGGACCAGGCCAAAGCCGGAGCCAGGAGCTTCCTTCAGGTCTCCCACATGGGTAGGAACACAAGCACCTGGGCCATCCTCTGCTGCTTTTCTCAGGCCATCAGCAGGGACCTGGGTTGGAAGTGGAGCAGCTGGGACATGAACCGGCATCCATATGGGATGCTGTGGTTGCAGGTGGTGGCTGTACCCTCTATGCCATAAAGCCAGCCCCTAAAGCATCAATCTTGTAGGTGGCAGAAGACTGGGACCTCACCCTGGCAGCACTTAATAAAGAAGACAGTCCCTGACTTTAGATGGCTCAGTCTCAGCTTTTTTGACTTTATGATGAAGCAGAAATGGTACACATTCAGTAGAATCCGTCCTTGAAATTTTAGATTTGAGTCTTCCTGGGACAGCACTGTGTGGTACCATCTTCTCCCAGGCAGCCCCACGGTCTCTGGGGGAACCCCCAACGCTCTGCAATGCACTGTGCTACTGAGCCAAGATGCACGGAAGGTCAGGTGCATTCAATGCACTTTCCATGTATGATAGTTTTTCAACTTACAATGGCCCTATCAGGATGCTGCAATCCCACCGAAGTTGAGGCACATCTGTACAGTCACATACGAATGAATGGGTCTCACTGACCTAATGCAGGGCTGAGACCAGCCTGACATGAAAGGGGGCATTCAATAGGTCTTCATTCATGTGAAGTTTTATAAAGCAAAGTTCAGCTGAAGTGATGGCAGTGGCAAGAGCAGTTACATCTGGTGACTGGCCGGGGGAATGTCAGGAGTATTAGAAGTGCTAGAAGTCGTCCATGTCCTCACACAGGTGGTCCTTGTGTAATATCTTAGTCCGTTGAGCAGCTAAAACAAAATGCCCTAGACTGGGTCATTTATGAACAACAGAGCTTTAATGCTCAGAACTCTGAAGGCCAGGAAGTCTGAGAGCAGTGCCGGCATCTTATAAGGGCACCGTGCGCGCCCTGCTTCCGATCCAGCTCCCTGCTGATGTGCCCGGAAAAGGAGCAAAAGCTGGTCCAAGTCCTGGGGCCCCTGCACCCATGTGGAAGACCTGGATGAAGCTCCTGGATCCTCGCTTACGCCTGGCCCAGCCCTGGCCATTACAGCCATTTGGGGAGTGAACCAATGAATGGCAGATCTCTCTCTCTCTCTCTCTCTCTGTTTGTGTGTGTGTGTGTGTGTCTGTAACTCTGCCTCTCAAATAAATAAAATAAATCTTTAAATAATCTATTTTCTGTTTTAACATAGGAAATATTCAAGTGTGCCCATAGGCTAACAAGAAAGATCTAGCAGAGGGGATATAGCAATGTGAGAGGAGAGGGAAAAACATGTAGTTGTGTCAGCCGGAGGGCATAAACATCCCAGAAGAGGAATTGGTGGTAGACAGGATCACACACAGTCCACTGGTGCGGGTGGGTGGGCCGACACAGCGCTGGGGACAGAATAGACAGGGTCCCGCATAGTCCACTGGTGCGGGAGTGGGGGGAGTGGGCCGCCACAGTGCTGGGGACAGACAGGGTCCCGCACAGTCCACTGGTGCGGGGGAGGGGGTGGGCCGCCACAGTGCTGGGGACAGAGTAGACAGGGTCCCGCACAGTCCACTGGTGCGGGGGAGGGGGTGGGCCACCACAGTACTGGGGACAGAGTAGACAGGGTCCCGCACAGTCCACTGGTGTGGAGGGGTGGGCCGCCACAGTGCTGGGGACAGAGTAGACAGGGTCCCGCACAGTCCACTGGTGTGGAGGGGTGGGCCGCCACAGTGCTGGGGACAGAGTAGACAGGGTCCCGCACAGTCCACTGGTGTGGAGGGGTGGGCCGCCACAGTGCTGGGGACAGAGTAGACAGGGTCCCGCACAGTCCACTGGTGCAGGGGGGTGGGCCGCCACAGTGCTGGGGACAGAGTAGACAGGGTCCCACACAGTCCACTTCTGTGGAGGGGTGGGCCGCCACAGTGCTGGGGACAGAGAGGCAGGCAGGTTGACTGAGGCAGGGGAAGGCAAGGCTCTCTGATTGTGTTCCATTGTACGTGGGGGAAGTCAAGGTCAGCATCTGAGAAGGAAGGGAGGCGTTGCCGATGCGTGGGAAGAGGGTTGGTGAGGGCATTCCAAGGTGGGATTGCTAGAGGCAGGGGTGGGGGGTGCTCACTGGGAGTACAGGTGAAATGCACCAGTCACAGAGTTATGTTATTCTACATTTGGTTAGAATATGGTCCTGTATTGCTCAATAACAGGGGGATATTCTGAGAAGGGTGTCCTCAGCCAGTGTCACCATTCTTGACCACCACAGAGTGCATATACACAAACCTCGGCAGCACAGCCTGCTGCACACCTGGGCAGCTCTGTCACAGCCATGGATAATAAAGCCTATTGCTTCTGGGGTCATGATGTGCAAAACAACACAAGACCAAGCAAAGGAGAAAACAATGCAACCAGGAGACTCAATAAGCATGAGAGGCACAAGGCTGCAGCATGACATGACACACGGCTTTACAGGGAACCTTTTTTAAAGGAAGGCGTCAAATCAAATAGCAATAAAAAGTGTAATAGAATAAATACATAAACCAGTACCATTCACTATTACCCTCACACAGTATGTACACATAATGCTACTCCCTCATATGAGCCGTGTGGCAATAGGTGTGATTACACCAGCATCATCCCAAACATATGGGTAATGGGTTGCAGAATGACATCAGAAGAGCTATGCTGTAGGGGTTGGCGCTGTGGCACCATATGAGTGCCGGTTCCACTCCCGGCTGCTCCTCTTCCAATCCAGCTCTCTTCTATGACCTGAGATAGTAGTGGAAGATGGCCCAGGTCCTTAGGCTCCTGCACCCACGTGGGAGACCCAGAAGAAGCTCCTGGCTCCTGGTTTCAGATCAGCTCCAGCTGTTGCAGCCATTTGGGGAGTGAACCAACAGATGGAAGACCTTTCTCTCTCTGTGTCTACCTCTCTCTCTAACTCTATCTTTCAAATAAATAAAATCAATCTTTTTTTTAAAAAAAGAGCCATGATATCACTAGGCAATAAGCTTTTCAACCCTTCAACTCAGCATAACTTTATGGGATTATTATAATTGTACATACAACCCATTGTGTCTAAAATATTCTCAAGTGGCCTCTGACTGTTGTAATTGGTTAAGCCAAAAAAGAGCTTTTTAAGGGCAGTTGGATGAAGTAAGAAAAGGCAGGTGGCCACAGTGGAAGGAAAGGAGCAGCACTAGTGATGGTCTGGCGAGTCTAGACTGGGTAAGAAAAGAGGGAGGGAAAGAACTACCTACTGAGAGAAAGGCAGCAAGTTCACAGGCATAAGCACTTTGAACAGAATCTGACATCGTCAGTATGGAGGCACAGAAGCATGTCTGATGGTATTACATTTCTCTCAGACAAAAGTCACATATGCCTATGCAAAAAAGGCAGATACAAAACTATCCAGAGCAGCATCAACCAAAATAGAAAACAAGCAGGAAAATCAAAGGTCCATCAACGGAGATGTTTTAAATAGTCATGGCATAGTCACACCATAGAACTACGTAAGACAGTGAGGATGATGAGCTAGAGTTATGGGCTAACAAGGACAGCTCTTAGAAAATAAAAGGAAGCTATCATAGGACACAGTCTCTATGATCCCAGTGGGTACACATTTAAAGGCATGGAAAATGAAACAATTTTGTGTACAGGAATTTTTACAAAATGAAATGCATGGACGCCAGATACAAAGCCTAGACAGTGCTTATCCAAGAGGACTTGTGAGGAAGACTACAGAGTGGGGTTCAGTGTTCCTGACAATATGTTATATCTTCAGTTGGGTGGTAGATTTAAGAATGTTGTATTATGCTCTATTGCCATATTTTTAAATAATAATGATTGTAAAAATAAAGGAAAATCAATGGATTGGCAGTGTCTGGGGATTCAACAAATTGCTGAAGTGGGGGTATGAGAGAAGTAGGCTATAAAGTCTGGACATGGTCATCAAAGAGAGGGCCACTTGAACTTGGGGTTTTTGAGATGGTGCAGCTAATGATAATGAAAGGCCATTGATGTGACCTTGAGAACGGATGGCAAGGGCCTGGTAGAGCAGCACATCCTTTGATGGACATGCAGGGTTTAGAACTGAGAACCCGGAGTCCTTGGTGGAGAATCCAGGCAGATGTCGAAGAGCAGGAAAAACAGGGCTGAAACAATAAAACCATTCCCTGCAGGAAATACGTTTACAGTGGATGCTTATTGAAATGAACTGACTGTCCTTAAGTAAACGAATTTTTTATGATAATGCATTCATTCCAAGCCTCGTTTTTGTTTTTTCCTTTAGTGTAAAGTATCAGTGGTTGGTGGATCATTGTTGCACTACACACACACACACGCGCGCGCTCGCGAGCATTGTGTGTAGGAAGAAGAAATAAAATAAAGTGTTTCTTTTCCTCGTCTGGAGTCCTGATCTCCAAATGATGGTTAAGTGTGTTTAAATGTGAAAATTCTCCCAGATGGCCTTAAATCAAGGAACATTCCTCTTCTGAAGGCCATTCCCCTAATTGCCATAGCACTACCAAGTCTGATGACATATACAGTCCCCCCTGCCATGAAACCCACTGCCACACTCAGCAAATCACCGGGTCAGTGTGCAGCCATCATTAGCTGGTTACCTAGCCACAGCTCTATCCAGCCATCCATCTAACGGTCCCTAACAAATAGCAGTCCGTGAGCGACATTCCATATTTCACTGAGCCTCCCTGGTGCTTTCAGATAATTTTGAGAAAACATTTTTAAATTAGGAAGTTGTAGACACATGTGCAGAAAAAGTCAGATGTTCAATAAGTCAGAAGCGCCTGGCAAGCTGGGGGCCAGCTGTCCTGAGAAACACCTGTCCCCTCTAGGTGGACATGCCCTCTGGTGTGCCAGTCTCCACCTCACCTCACCGTGCCCCCAGCAGTAAGGAGAGCATTGGTTGCTATTCATCATATTACTGGTGTTGTATGGTTTCTTAGAATAGAGAAATATTTCCCCAAATTCATGTGGAAAGTCCCAAGGCATCTGAGAGACTGGATTTTCTTACACAGAGCCTATCTCAAGCACTGAGGTTCCTTTTGACTTCTGAAGGCATTTTGGTTTGCAATTTTGTGTGAGCCATTACTTTCCTTTTTGTGGTTTGTTGCATTGTATGATTTTTATTTATGATGAAAATTCATCATTTTTATTAAAAAGTAGGCATTACTTAAACATGTCTCTCTCCCTATATATATATATATATATATATGTATATGAGGGTACTTCAAAAGTTCATGGAAATGGAATTAAAAGGTAAGTACATTTGGGAATCAAAACATCTTGTTATCCATGCATACAAGCAGTCTGCAAAAAGTTCATGGAAATGCATACTATTAAAAGTATGCATGGATTTCAAAATTTTTGCATAAAAATCAAGTCCTATTTTAAGAAATCATATATATTAAATCTGTTTAGTAGAGACATAAAGAACCACTGAATCAGAGACAGATAGCCAGAGCTCCTGTCTGGTGGCCCACTCCCCAACACCCTCAATGATAGGACTGGGCTGGGCTGAAGGCAGAAGCCAGGAACTCAATGCAGGTCTCGCATAGGGGGCGGGATCCCTGTCCACTTCCTTGAGCCATCACTGCTACTTTCCAGGGTCTGCATTAGCAGGAAGCTGCCATCCGGAGCCAGAGACAGGAATTGAAACCAGGTACTCTGAAGCGGATTGGGAGTGTCTCAAATACGAGGCTAACTGCTTGCTCATAAACTTAATTTTCAATTCTATTGTTCCACAAACTTTCTGAAGTTCCTTAGTATGTACATATATAAATATACAGAAGCCCCTTAGCGTGTATTTGTATAGACACACAAAAATGTGTGTGTGTGTGTGTGTGCGTGCGCACAGTGAAAAGTGATTGAAATGATACAACCTATTCTTGGAAGAGAGAGGTCTATTGACCCCTTAGAGATAGTAAACGTAGCTTCACGTAAGTTAAGCAGGTGAGTTCTCCATGAATAATCTTGATACATATCTCTAGGGACCAAGAGGCATATAGATAGATAGATAGATAGATAGATAGATAGATACTGTTAATGAAAAACATACATACATGGAAGTGCATCTTGTCAACGAGGCATCGATTTATCAGGCACTAAGACCTTTCTGGATGTCTAAACAGCAGCAGGAAAACAACTGTGAATACCACACAAGGAAAACTTTAACAACCAGGATCTCTATTCAAGAGAAAATCATATCCAAAGCTGGAAACTATTCTCTCTTTTTCTGAAGAAAAACTGACAAGGAACTCCTTCTGCCTATATGATGAGGTTTCGGCTAAGTTGCATGGAATCCATCTTCCTGGTGTTTGTGTTTCATTTACAAAAGTACATCCTTTTCCCCTTCAAATGATTCCATTCAGCTGCCAGTGTCTGGAGCAGCCTGGAAGCTGCAAGATGACAAACACGAGAAGCAAAGGAGGCCATGCCACATCTGCCACATTTACTCAGCATTTTGGTAGATGCCTTTGTTTCCAAAAATCTGACAGTGGTGCTGGTGTTCTCCGAATCAGAACTGACCTTTGTGATGGGAAACTAAAGATGCACCACGGGTTACAAGTGAAGAGAGAAAAGCACAAACAACAAGGACTGAAATTCAGTGTTGCAAAGACATGTTCTGTTTCTAAAGGATGCCCGCTCATCAAAGGCAGTTTCTTATCTGACGGCGGCACTGAGAAAGGGAAGAAGGATGTGCACCATGGCTCAGAGCTGTGCTTTTCAATCCAGTCTTCGCATTTTCCTTCCACCTCTGCTACTTTGCATGGTATTTTATCCCTTCCTTCCCTGGCCCCCGAAGGCAGGGACTGGGCTCACACAGGGTAAGTGCTCCATCATGGGTGATTGGTAAACATCAGTCCCTCTCTGCCATAATCTCCTTTTAAAAACAAAACAGCAGCAAAAAGATTTACTTATTTTATTTAAAAGGCAGAGTTAGAGAGAGAGAGAGAGGAGAGATCTTCCCTCTGCTGGTTCACTTTCCAAATGGCTGCAATAGCCAGGACAGGGCCAGGCCAAAGCCAGGAGCCAGGAGCTTCTACACGGTCTCCCACACAGGTGCAGGGGCCCAAGCACTTGGGCCATCTTCTGCTTTCTAGGCACATTAGCAGGGAGCTGGATCAGAAGCAGAGCAGCTGGAACTTGAACGGGTGCTCCTATGGGCTGTCGGCACTGCAAGCAGCGCCTAACCTGCAGCACCGCAATGCTGGCTCCATACCTGTGATCCTTGAATCTGGATTCCTGATTGTGATGTAGCAATGAGGTTGCTAAGCAACCTTCCTTTGTGGCCCTGTCTACTTGGAATGATGTCTCACGGTGTGACCAGGAAATAGTCAAGTGTTTCCATAGAGTCCTTGGTGGATTAACACAGGGAATGTAAGTCATCTAAGAGAACAGATTAGGGTTTAGGGAAGATATCCAGTGTGCTCATGAAGATTGTATTTTTTTTGCATGTTCATATACCACTGCATTGCACAAATGCTTGATAAAGAAACAAGGACCCAGAGCCTAACAAGTTCTTTTTAATGGCTGGCTCAACGTGGCTAAATCTATCTGCAGCAGGTGTGAGGTGAGGGAAGTCGTTTGTAGGAATTAAGATCTCAGGCTGAAATGCAACCACCCAGGGCAATCAAAACGAGGTACCTTCACAGGTCCCCCAGGTGCCGGCAAACTCGGCTCATCCGGGCTGATTTATCTCACTTAAAAAGTCAGCAGAATCTGAACAGATCTTTTTAAATGCTTCTGATACTCGGATGTGACATATTTTTCCATGGGCGCCAATTCCCTTACGTTTTAGTTGATCAGTGTTGGCAACCCCAGGTGGTGCTGACAGGTGAAGTACAGAAGGAAACTACCAGGTGTCGGCGATGTGGCTGATTGCGGCGGTAACTACCTTCCTGTCGTTTCTCATCCAATCTTGGGCAAAGGATCTGGACAACCCAGGAGCTGCACCAACTTCACACCCTTCCCCTGGCCAAGAGTCAAGTGCTGTGTCTGCCCAGCATCTGGGCACCAACTTCTTTGAATGTATGAACAGGTAGGTAATAAACACAGCACGTGAGCTGCTGTAAGATAGGACCACAGACTCATGACTTCAGCATTTTCTCACAGCTCTGGGGGCCTCACGTCCATGATTAAAGGGTGGGCAGGGCCGTGGAACCCAGTAAGAATAAGGGTGCCAGGGCAGGGTCTGCTCCAGGCTTCACTTTGGGCATCCAGCAATTGCTTGACTTATAGACACACATAGCTCCAATATTCTCATGGCATTGCCTCTGTGTGTGTGTGTGTGTGTGTGTGAGAGAGAGAGAGAGAGAGAGAGAGAGTCCAGATCTCCCCTTTTGATATGGATTCTCATCAAGCTGCATTAAAGCCCATGCAAAGGACCACATGTCAACCAAATTACTCCTGCAAAGACTCTGTCTCCAGATAAAGTCACATTCTGAGGTCCCAGAGGCTAGGACTCCAGCACATGCATTCTGCTGGAGGCATAGGTCAATCCACAGCGTCCAGCATTACTATCGTATCAAGGATCGCTCCAGCAGCCAACTTGCAGAGGGAAAGAGGCAGGTGTGATGTTGTGTGATAAGAATGTGGACTCCAGGGTCATGCACATCCAGACATAAATCCTGACCTGGTCGTAGATGCCTCGTGGCATCGGTGGAGTCATTTTCTTAACTGCTGAAAAATAATTCATAGCCATCTAGAAAATGTTTAAAGTGATCCTTTTAAAATACATGAGCATGGCGGGGTGGGGGGGCATTTGGCCTAGCTGGTAAGCTGCTACTGGGGACATCTGTATTCCATATCAGCGTGTCTGGGGTCAGATCCCTGCCCTGCTCTCTCATTCCAGATTCCTGCTAATGAGCACCCTGGGAGGCAGCCTGTGACGGCTCCAGCAGCTGGATCTCTGTCACCCACATCAGGACCTGGATTGAGTTCCTGGCTCCCAGCTTCAGCCTGGCCCAACCCTGGCTGTTACAGACGTTTGAGGCTCCCTCTTTCTCTGTATCCTGGCTCTCTGCCAGTCAAATAAAAATAATTAACTAATTAAAATACAAGGCTACTTCAAAGAGTTTGTGGAAAAAATGGAGTTAGAGATAATATGGGGTGGGCATGATACTGCAGTGGGTTAAGCTGCCACCTGGAATGCCCGCAATTCCACATCTGAGTGCCTGGCTCATATGCCGGCTACTCAGCTTCCACGTCAGCTTCCTGCTAATGCACCCGGAAGGCAACCAGCGACGGCCCAAGTGCTTGGGTCCCTGCTACCCACATGACAGACCCAAATGAATTTCGTGTCTCCTGGTTTACAACTTATCCAGCCCTGTCTGCTGCAGGCATTTGGAGAGTGAACCAGTGTGTGGAAGATACTTTTTTCTTTCTCTGTCTCTCTCTCTCTATCTCTTCCACCTCTCCCTTTAAAGAGATAATGCATATTTTCTATGAACGTTTTAAAGACCTCCTGTACATTTATAAAATGTATATTTTAAAATGTATTATAAAATAAGTATATTACAAATATTAATTTCTATAACCCTTGTAAGAGCCATAGGGGTAGGTACAACTGTCACACAGCAGGCACACAAAAGTTAAGTAAATTATCCTCAGCCATACAACTAGCAAGAAGCTGAGCCACAATACCGTGCTAGCAACCTGGCTCGAGACCTAAGGATTTACCTAGTGGGCCATGTAGTAGGTAGGTCAGGGCCTGTACACTCTTGCTCAGAATTCTTCACTGGCTGGCCCAGGGAGAGAGCCATGGTCCTTTCTGTGGCCCTCAAGTTTGAGAGTAGTCATTCCTGCCAGTTCAGGAACCTCACTTCCCCTCATCACCTCTGCTCCAGCCAAGCCACAGGGCCTTTAGCTTTCAATTCCTCCTGGCTGTGATGCTCTACCCCTGGCATCCACAGGACTTGCTCCAGTTCTTTGCTCAAAAGGTCTGCACCCCTCTCACTGGCCACTCTCTATGCGCCTTTACCACTCCATTTTTCCTTACGTCACTCATTACCACCGATGTTATGCATGCTTATTGTTGGTTTGCATATGACTCTCTCCTGCACCCTCACCAGGAAAGCCACAGGGTTCATGAATAGTGAAAATAATATTATAAGTAATGACATAAGCCCATGAGTCTCTTCATACTTACTTTCTGTTATAATCTCAGTGTTTAACCCATGGTAGGTACTCCATAAATATTCAACAGGTCAGTGAATTAATGAATTGGATGCTAGTTACTAGGCTTGGCCTGTAGGTCATGTTCAATATTAATAACAGCCATTTTGTAAAATGCAGAATGAAAGTTGCACAGAATTGAGTTGAGAACAAAGTCTCCGTGGTAGGGGGACTGTTTTTCATAGCATTGAAGTGACACATGCTGTTGAAATTCACCGTGCATCAGGCTTCCCCCGTTGTACTTGGGCACCGTGCCTGGCACATGAGAGCTAAGGAAAGAGAAGGGCGACGTTGGAGGGAGAAGGCAGAGAGCTATGGTTTGGATGTGATTTGTCTATTTGGTTCCAGGTGGAGCTTTGAGGAGGTGAGGCTTGGGGGGAAATATCTCCATCATGGGAACCCACCCTCCAGATGGATTAGTGCCTGTCTCACAGGAGGGCTTAGGTCTCATGGGACTGGATGAGTTACCACAAGAGCAGAGACCCTCCCACCACGTGGTCTCTCCTAGCACCATTTCCCTTTCTACTCCCCTGATGGGTTGTGAAGCAACCAGAAAGCCCTCACCAGAGACCCATTTGCTGTGGACCTTCAACCTTCAAAACCATGACCTAAGTAAATCTCTTTAGGGGCGGGCATTTGACTCAGCAGTCAAGACACAGCCAGGGATGCCCTTGTCCTCTATTGGAGTGCCTGGGTTCCAGCCCTAGCTCCACACCTGATACCAGCCTTCTGCTATAATGTAGGCCCCGGGAAGCAGTGGTGATGGCTCAAAAACTCAGATCCCTGCCACCCATGTGGGAAGTCTGGACTGAGTTCCCAGCCCCAGCTATCACACACATTTGGGGAGTAAACTAGTGAACGGGAGACTCCTGTTTGTTTTTCTCTAAGTATCTCTCTGCTTTTCAAATAAATTAAATATGCAAACCTGTTTCATAAAGAACTCGATTTCAGATATTCTTTTACAGCAACATAAAACAGACTAAGACAGAAGAGCAAAGGAAGAAGAAAGGGAAGGGAGGAAGTTCAAACAGCTGCGACGCGCCGGGCAACACCAAGAACATCCCGAGCTGTGAGTCTAAGCAGCGGTGATGGCGCAATTCGGCACAACCACTTGGCCGTGCGCATGCGCCTGGCTTCGCTATGGCTGTGCCCTCTGCGGGCCTGCGTTCGCATTCCTCATTTATAAGGGGAAGGGATTTTCTCTGAACCCCTGACCTGCACCCTGTGAGCCACAAGTGGACCCAGCTCAGCAGGGAACTTCACGGGCGTGTGGAACGTTCGGGAACATGTTCTCTATTGTGTGACGCGGTGTAGTGTCTGAACCCCGTGTCAACTCGTTTTCCCATCGCCTTGCAAAAGTGCAGATGAATTATCTCGCGAAGGGTTAGTTTGTCTCTTCCTGCTATTCTCAGCAAGAGAAAAACAATAGCTTGCCAGCGACACTGGGAGCTTGTGTCTCCTCTACAGTAATGAACAGCCACACTGGACATCTAATGGAGGCGGACTCCCTCCCTTGGAGGTACAAAAATTTGGCTTCACCATCCCAAATGTCTCAGGGAAAAACAGGGCAGGCCCAGGCTGTGAAGTCCATAGCTAATGAAAGTGGGCTGCTGGCTCCCCTTCCCAGGTTTAGGAAACCACTCCATCGTGACCGTAGCTCTGGCCGGCACACACACACTCTCCCGGGGGAATATTCCCAGCAAGAGGGTGCCCACATTCCATGTGGGTCTTTCTGGCTCAGGGGTGGGAGGCGGCATCACCATCTAAGGTTATTTCCAGCTGTCGATAGCGACAGAACTTCCTGTGTTAGATCACCATCCCGCCCAAGCAGAAGGAAGGCAGAGACTTCCTCCTGGAGGCCGTAGCTGGCCGGTCAGACCACAGCCTGCAGATATGTGCTGCTGAAGATGACGGCGGACAGCAGTGTACACTCAGCATCTGAGGATGTGCGCCCTTTTATGGAACCCGGAATGCAAACTCAGTCACAGCCTCGTGTTCCGTATGTACATTCATCCGAGAGATGAGAGAAGGCTTGCCCTGTGGTTGCTTGGTTTTTGGAAAATTGAAGGAGGAGAGAATTTTTGATTTCTAGGTAACTTTGTAGTGACTGCAGCTTTGCTGACATTGACCTTTTCCTACTGCAGAGGATGGGTCAGGAGAAGACAAGGTAGGGGCCCGTGTTGTGGTTCAATGGCTTAAGCCGCCACCTGGGATGCCAGCATCCCATATTGGGGTGCTTCGTTGGAGTCCCTGCTACTCCACGCTTCCAATCCAGTGTCTTGTTAATGTACCTGGCAAAGCAGCAGGAGATGGCCCCAGTATCTGGGCACCTGACACCCATGTGGGAGACCAGGGTGGAGTTTCTGGCTCATGGGTTTGGCCTGGGCCAGCCCCAGACATTGTGGCCATTTAGGGAGTGAGCCAGTGGATGGAATCTCTCTCTCTCTCTCTCTCTCTCTCTCTCTCTCTCTTTCTCTCTCTCTCTCTCTGTGTGTGTGTGTGTACCTTTAGCTGTCACTCTGCCTTTCAAAAAATATTTTTTTTTTCAGAAAAGAAAGAGAGTAGACAAGACAGAAAGGGAAGCAGTGGCCACAGCGTGTGCCGTGGTGAGGTGGAGGGCTGCATCTACTTTCCGTGGGGTGTGTTTTTAAATTGAGTGTACGTTTTATAGTCATGCAGCACCTCCTTCATTTATGCAACCGCCATTTCTCTGCAGCTTACTCTGCTGCCTGAAAGGGCTGGAAAGGAAGAGAGAAGGAGTGGAAAGAAGACAAGTGACCCCAAAAATGTTCTAAGTCAAGTAGCCGGGAATAATTACGAATGGACAGTACCTGAAACAGTCAATCATTCTACCTTGCTGGAAACATAACAAGAAAATGAGAAACGCACTCTAAATTATGAACAGAAGAAGCCTCTCAAAATAATAAAGTATGGAAGCAAAGACTCTATATGCCAGAATACAGTGGACAATGAAAAGATGTCCCCTGCAGTATCTAAAGTTGTTTGTAAAAAGTCTTTTACTCCCAGGACCAGAAATGATGGATTCAGATAAAAAGTGTTTTTCCAAATCACTGAGTTGCGGAGAAACAGTTTCTTCAGCGTAGAGGGAGGCGTTTCCCACGGGTGGAGCTCTGGATTCCTTCTCACTTCCCTTTAATCCTGCACCCCAGCAAACGCCTGTTTTAGGGGCATTCTCACGAGATGCCCATGTACAGCCTTAAAAACCAGCCTCTAAAACTACCAAAGAGCAAACTGGGAAAAACTTGACCTTTTCCTCTTGGATCTAGGGAAACATTTTATCTTTTATATCTCCAACTAAGCTTGTTTCAAGCAGCCCTTAATGAAAATAAAATAAAGTGAAAATAAATCCAACAGCATAGGCAAGTATCAAGTTCAGATGAAAAGAAGAAAACAAATTGGTTGGGGCCAGTGCTGTGGCATAGCCAGTAAAGCTGCTGCCTTCAATGCTGGATCCCACATGGGCGCTGGTTTGAGACCCGGCTGCTCCATTTCTGATCCAGTTCCCTGCTAATGTGTCTGGGAAAACAGTGGAAGATGGCCCAGGTGCTTGGGCCCCTGCACCCAAGTGGGAGACCCGGAGGAAGCGCCTGGCTTCTGGCTCCAGCTCCAGCCATCTGGGGAGTTGAAGCAGCAAATGGAAGTTCTCTCTCTTTGTAACTCTGCCTTTCAAATAAATAAATCTTTTATTTTTTTAGAAGAAATAGATTATCAAAATAGATTCTTAGGGATTTTCCCCCATGTTATTGGTAAAAATGGAAATGATGTTCATGAAATTCAAACTAGTTCATCTCAGGATTCTCCAGTTTTATAACTCATTTCTCTTACATGTTCAAAAACAGGTTTGATTTTTAAATAAATAGAATAGAAAAGTCATGTGCTTGGAAATGTCTAGACTAAGATCATGAGTGGGCCTATCAATCAACCATGATTTATTGATCACCTACTAGATGTTCATCTCTGCCCTATAAACGACAAGGCCTCAAAAGAATGACAACTAATTAAATCATTGCATGAGTAGTGATCTCTGATTTCCTGTCTCTCCATCCAGGGTAGGCATACCCTAAGCTGTGTACCATGCATCTTATAAGGTCAAGAATGAATACGAGAGAATTTTCTGGATTGCTCATTTTATGTAAAGACTTTTTGGAGACAGTCTATTAAAACACTGATGATTCTGTACAGTACAGCACAGATCTCTGTTGAAATTTTCACTAAAACAAGAAGACTTCAAATATAGCCCAGACATAGGGAGGCAAATGAAGATAAATGCTCATTCTCTTTTGCTTGAAGGAAGTTTTGGTGGGAAACCTATGGGCTGGGCTGGATGCCTGGTCAGTAGTTGACACCCCTGGTGACAGTAGCATCCCAGATCCGAGTATCTGGATTTGAGTCCCAGCTCTGCTTTTGATTCCAGCTTCCTGCAGCCATAAGCTGCACCCTGGGAGGCAGCAGCTTATGGCTCAGGCACTTGGGTCCCTTCCTCCCACACTGAGAACTGGATTGAGTTCCAAGTAACTGGCTTCAGCCTGGGCCAGCTTCACCTGCTGAGAACATTTCAACAGTGAACCAGCTGATGGAAGATTGATCTCTCTCTCTCTCTCTCTCTCTCTTTCTCTCTCTGCTTTTCAAATAAATAAAAATTTTAAAAAATCATACCTCTGGGCTCCTTCAAGTGGATGTGGAGTACCTAGTGGAATGCATGGGGCTTGGGGAAGAGGGCTACCTCAGATAATGGCTGTCTAGGTTCTTGTCTCCAGTCTTCCTCAAAGCCTGCCTCCACTTGTATGGTCCCTCTAATTCTCCCAGGTTCCTGGCCTCTGTCTTTGTAAAACTCCCCATCTCTTATTCCCAGTCTCAAGCCTGGGCTTCAAAACTGGAATTAAGATTCTTCATTCCACTGGCGCTGCGGCTCACTAGGCTAATTCTCCACCTAGCAGCGCCAGCACACTGGGTTCTAGTCCTGGTCGGGGCGCCAGATTCTGTCCCGGTTGCCCCTCTTCCAGGCCAGCTCTCTGCTGTCACCAGGGAGTGCAGTGGAGGATGGCCCAAGTGCTTGGGCCCTGCACCCCATGGGAGACCAGGAGAAGCACCTGGCTCCTGGCTTCGGATCAGCGCGGTGCGCCGGCCGCAGTGCGCCAGCCATGGCGGCCATTGGAGAGTGAACCAACGGCAAAGGAAGAAAAGGAAGACCTTTCTCTCTGTCTCTTTCTCTCACTGTCCACTCTGCCTGTAAAAAAAAAAAAAAAAAAGAAAAAAAAAAAAAAAAAAAGATTCTTGATTCCAACTTTGACCTTTGTCTCTACTCTCTGAGTATGGAACGTAGAATGGGTTCCTGTGTCCCATCACAGCCAGCCTACTGGGACCAGTGAGAAGAGACACAGCCCCCATCTAAGTGAGAGAAAGTCAGGGCTCTGCACTGGGAAACACACCAGGGAAGCCAGATGTGTGTGTGCGACATTCAGCTTCTGCGTTTTCCATGCAAGTACTCTACAGAGCATAGGTCAACTTGTCATAATAGACAGACTTAAACCCATCTTTACACAAAACAGTGATGATTTCTAGAATCAAAGAGCCAGAAAGCATTTATATCAGTTTCCTTTGGGTTTCATAGAGTGCTGTTTAAGTGCCGCTGAAGGTAGGAGGGGAACGAGCACCTACTGCCTTTGTACCATGTGTCACGCACGGTGCAAGGAACTCAGCACTCCATCATGTCTCACATGATAGTACAATACCAAAAAGAATTCCTGCCAGCACCATCTCACAGGCGAGTAAACTGGAGGTCAAAGCAGATTCAAACCCAAGTCTCCAAAGTCCAAAACCTGGTCTTCCTACACTGGATCGACTCTCCAAAATTAATATTCTGATTTTTGTTTTGTTCCCAAATAAGACTTAAAAGATAAAAAAAAAAATAAAATCTTAGGAGGCCCTTTACCTCCACATCTCACAGGACACAGAAATCCCTCCTGTGCTGTCCTGTCCAGGTGGTCCCTTGGCCCCCGTCAGCTCCCCTGGGATTGGAACATCCCTGTCAATCATTCACCTGCAGGAACAGTTCACTCCATTGTCTGGCGGCTCCCACACCCTGCCGAGTGGACTTCAGCCAATCTTTATGCAAATCTATTCAGGGCAAGGAATCCAGGTCAACCCTTTGGGGAAATGAGCAGTGAGAGTATATTCTCTGTAGTGTTTACAGTTGACAGGAGGATTCTGAGGTGAAAAATAGATCTTTTATGTACCATTGTTCATTACGTAACTAAGTTCTGTGTTCCTGACCTTTGGACAATCCTAAGATGTTTTCTGAAGGGCCATAAGACTAGATTAAGCATCTCCTCCCTGTGTTTCCATAGCATCACAGACCCAACCCATCACAACTCCTAGTATACCACGTGCATGTTGACTTTTCTTTTTCTTTTTTTTTATAAAAAGACATTTATTTATTTGAAAGGCAGAGTTACAGAGAGGCTGAGTCAGAGAGAGAGAAAGAGAGGTCTTCCATCCACTGGTTCACTCTCCAGATGGCCGCAACGGCTGGAGCTGTGCTGATCCAAAGCCAGGAGCTGGAAGCTTCTTCTAGGTCTCCCTTGCAGGTGCAGGGACCCAAGCTTGGGCCATCTTCTACTGCTTTCTGAGGCCACAGCAGAGAGCTGGATCAGAAGAGGAGCAGTTGGGGCTCGAACCAGCACCCATATGGGATGCTGGCACTGCAGGCGGCAGCTTTACTGGCTAAGCCACAGCACCAGCCCCATCCATACTGCTTCTTGCCATATCCCTCCTGCTATGTACTCTTTCCCCATGTGGATTCCCAGAACTTCCTCCTGCAGGGCTTCTCGCTGTATCTGCCTGGAACTCTCAACTCCATCTTTATTTACACCCTAACATTGACTTATTCGTATAGACACCTTGTGTAATCCTCTTATCAACGTGAATTAGATGCTCTTCCTTGGAGTTCCAACAGCATTACATATATACTTGTGCTAGCATCTCTTACCCTGAATTGAAGTTATACTTACAACCTGCATATGAGGCCAAGGAATAAGTATTTATGCATTTTTTAAAATCCCTCATTCTTAGCTAAGTTCCTGGCATAGAAAAACTGTTCAATAAATCTTAAGTGCAATAAAGATTTTCTTGTCAGTTCCTAGCATAGCACAAAGCTAAGTAAATCTTTTTTTAGCCTATTTTTTTAAAAGATTTATTTATTTACTTGAAAATCAGAGTTACACAGAAGAGGAGAGGCAGAGAGAGAGAGAGAGAGAGAGAGAGAGAGGTTTTCTATCTGCTGGTTCGCTCCCCAATTGGCCGCAACGACCGGAGCTGCGCCAATTTGAAGCCAGGAGCTGGGAGCTTCTTCCGGGTCTCCCACACGGGTGTAGGGGCCCAAGCACTTGGGCCGTCTTCTACTGCTTTCCCAGGCTAGAGCAGAGAGCTGGATCGGAAGCGGAGCAGCTGGAACTTGAACCGGCACCCATATGGGATGCCGGCGCCACAGGCGGCAGCTTTACCAGCTACACCACAACACTGGCCCTGCTAAGTAAACCTCAATTGAATGAAATAAATGGAACGTGACACTCAGAGAAGCTTAAGATGAACTACAAGAACAAGGCCACTTTCCCCGGGGCCCTGGGAAAGATTAGAACCCTGGCAAGGGGAAGGCTTCTCCCAGTGAGTCAGAGGAAGAGCAATCCAGAGACACGACGGGGGAGGCAAGTGGTGAAGGGAGGGAAGCAATGAAGTAGTCAACCAGTAACCCTCAGTCACTCTCACGTAAATTCCTCCCAGCAGGAAGAGTGACAGCGTAGCAGAGGTATCTCAGAGTCCTGGGAGAGAGACAACCCCGATCCGGCACCTGCAGAGGAGAGCGGGAATACTTTCCAAGGAGAGTGCCTGGTCCATGGCAAAGAACTCTTTGTGCGTAGCTATTGGATAGGGCAGGTTCATGTTGTGCTGATTCCTTCCTGAGGAACTAAAGAGCAGAATCCTCATTTGCACCCTGCTAAAGATCCAGTTGTTTTCACATTTCAGTCCTCCGGCTCTGTGGTCTCTGACTTCATGCAGTCATGGAGCACTGACTGCCCAGACAGATGTCAGCCGATGTCCTAGACACTGGGGATGCGGCAGCTAATGGGGCCATGTTCTCAGGGAACCGATCGTCTAGGAGCTCCGTGAGCTTGATTTTGGAACAAGTCCCAAGGACTACCAATAATTTCATTTCCCAGAAATGCAACTCATCAGGAGCTGGAGATGAAAATGTCTTTATATAACATCTAGAGAGGCTCTTACATCTCCACTTCTATCTTGAACTCATTTTCCTCTGCAGACTTCTCTCCCTTCCAATTTAAAGATCATTCTTCTTTTTAGAGGGAACAGAAGCAAAATAAGAGTTCCATAATTCTCTCTCTCTCTCTCTCTCTCTCTCTCTCTCCCTCTCATATATTTGTGTTTTCTCAGCTTTCCTAGCTTATGCATTTTTTGATCTGAACACATGTCATTTTCAAAGGCCCTTTGGCTTCCTCTACCAAGTTCTGGAAGAAGAGGCCTGACAATAGCTGGACCATGTTCCTTTCTGTTTGTCTTTTGTAGTAGCTCCTTTAAAATCTGAGTTTACGAACAAGTCTCTGAGCTCCTCAGAGACCTCCTGGCTGGCCATATTGGTGACGGCTGTCCCACTGCCTGTGCCCAGTTGAATCACATGGTACGTTCTCTCTCAAGTCATACTGTCTTTTAGATTTTTGGCCAAAGCACTGAAATTTTATAACAGGCTTCCTAAAATCTGAGCTCAATGATTCTTTCGACCAGTGCTGGCCAGTGGGAGACGCGTATGCAATAATACCTTTTTTAGAAAGTCATACTGTAAAAAAAGTAACATGAAACAGGCAAAATTAATTTTAGTACATTTTATTTAACTCAATATATCCGAAGTATTAATATTTCAATATCTTATCATTAAGAAAAAATTGTTAATGATATATTTAGTATTTTTTTCAAACGGAGTCCTCAAAATCAGCTGTGTATTTTTGCTCTTACAGCACAATCTCAGTTCACGCCAGCCTCATTTAAGTGCTCAGGGGTCCCACATGAACCTTCCGGGCTGCCGTATCGGCCCTCCCAGCTCAGTGCCCAGCATACGAAGCTGCTCCTGCTATCCGTGATTTCCTTTCTATGCTAAGTTAGTGATTTCTCATCAAAGGGTTTTGTTTGTAAAAACTATGACAAAGGATTAAAGTCTCTTGAGTTCTAACTGGGCCTGTCTGAAGTCATTTTCACTATATCATGAGCTGGAGCCTTGTGGCTTCTGCCTCCTCTCCTCACAACTTACATATGAAAGTGTCCAACAACATTAAAGAACCCTAGCAGGGCATCACTAAGCCTTTCTCCCCTCCTCCGTTGCTTCTCATCTTCAAAATCTTAGCTTGTCATTAAAAAACACAGTAGATTAATCTAGCCATGAAAGATATCCAGGAAACAAACAAACTTGAAGATGCTTGATCTCATTAATAAGCAAATCAATGCAAAATGAAAAACAATTGGGAGTTATTTTAGCCTATTAAGTCGGCAGTTTACTTTCAAATGACAACACCCAGGGAAGATAAAGCCTTGAAAACTGTTTCCTACACATTAATGGTGATATCTTCACACTCTTTCAAGAAACCATTTTCAGATTATGAGTCAATAATTTTAGAAGTATTTATTCCATTTGGTCCTTAACTATTCTTCAGAGAAGCAACCCTATGGAAATGATCAGAGATGTTGATTGTGAGATTCATATGGGAGCGCTTGGTGCAGAATTATTTATAAAGGTGAAAAGATTCTTAGTGTCCAAAATGGGAAACAGGTAAGTAAGTTATCAGGAAGCGTGTTTAAGGTGCATAAAAATTGTGATTGTGAAAAGCTTTCAGTACATGGAAATGGAAGAATGATGCATTAGGAGAAAAGTGTGTAAAGAATTTTCAGTTTCCTGAAACTTCTTTCTCTATTTTCCAATCTGTTGTTTCAGCTCTTCCAGTGAAATTTTCAATTCTGACTTTTCTAGTTCTAGACTTTCCAAGGATTTGATTTTTTTTCTGGTTTTAATTTCTCCATGGAAGCTCATTATCTCACTCAAAAATGTCATCTTTCCCTTTAATCCTGAAAAGAGTTTAAAAAAAATCTTGACACATTTTTATTTCATAATTGCATCACTGCGTCCTCTCGGGTCTGCTTCTTCCTTCCCTTTCTCCTGGTTATCAGTCTCTGTCACTGATTTGCACATACAGCACGTGTAGGACACATCCTGGGTGATACACAGCTGCCTCGTTGCTGAAAGTCTGGGTTTTGTTGCCTTCTTTTAAGTTGTGTTGAGTTTCATTCTGGCTGGCGGTGAATTTACTGGCAGATCCATTTGTCGACAGTCTTTATTAGGGAGTATAATATAGCTCTATTTCTTTTTCTTCCTAAATTTTGAAAATTTACAGAATTCGGTCCTTCTCACTGCAAGCCTGCTTAGGAGCATTGCCATTCACCCAAAAACCTCTTCAATGCTGTAATTCCAGCTCCTGGTCTCCTAGGCAACCGCTGACCTGTTTTCTGTCTATAAATTTGCCTTTTAGACACTGCATATAAATTGAATCTTTTGTTGTGTGTCTGGCTTCTTCCATCTAGCGTATTTTTTTTTAGCTTAATGCATTTTGTAGCAGGTGTCAGTAGTCATTTCTTTCATTGCTGAATGAACAGCTCTATTGTGCCGCTGTACCCATGTGGTTTATCCAGGCAGCAAGTTGATAGACATTTAGATTGTTACTTGCTTTTGGCTATTAAAAATAATGCTGCTGGACCTGGCGTTGCGGCACAATGGGCTAAGCACTGCCTGTGATGCCAGCATCCCATAAGGGAGTGTTGGTTGGAATCCCAGCTGCTCCACTTCCAATCCTGCTCCCTGCTAATGTGCCTGGGAAGCAGCAGTAGATGGTACTTGGACCCCTGCCACCCACGTGGGAGCTCCGGATGGAGTTCCTGGCTCCTGGCTTCAGCCTGGCCCAGCCTCAACAGTTGTGGCCATTGGGGGAGTGAACCATCGATTGGAAGAGACCCCATCCACTCCCACTCTTTCTCTTTGCCTTTCAAATAAATAAATCTTCAATTTAAAGTCCTTTTGGATTTTGGAGCACTTTGGATTTCAGGTTTTTAGATTATAGTCAGCAGCCCTGCCATCTGATGCCTGTTTCTCTAACCCAGCAAGACCACGGGAGACGCATCTACATGCATGGGTGTTTTGTCTCCTAAGGATTTCAGATCTGTATGGTTTATTGTCCAGTAACTGAGCAAAGCTACTTTGAAAATCGTGTCCATTGTGATGGAGTAGTTAAATATAACAGCTGGAGATGTGCGTTTGGCCCCACAGTTAAGCCGCTGGTTAGGATGCCCACATTCCACACCAAAGTGCTTGCAGTTGAAATCCAGCCCTGGGGGTCTGTGTTGTGGTGTAGCGAGTAGAGACGCCATCTGTGACGCTGACAGCCCATAAGGGCACTGGTTCTGTCCCTGCTGCTCCACTCCCATCAGGCTCCCCACTAACGGCCCGAGTGTTTGGGCCCTGTCACTCATGTGGGAGACCTGGTGCAGCTTCTGGTTGCCTGCTTGGGGACCATATGGGGAGTTCTGGCTCCTGACTCAGCCTGCTGCAGCCAGCAGTGCTGACTTGTAACTTTGTTCCTGTCACCCCCATGAGAAACACAGGCTGAGTTCCTGGCCCCTGGTGGGCATTTTGGGAGTGAACTAGCAGATGGGAGCGCTCTCTCTCTCTCTCTCTCTCTCTCTGTCTCTCGGTCTGTCAAAAACATAAATCCAACATCACTACTCAGTTACGTCCATTGCCAGAAGCCTCTTTGTTTTTTTAATTCTAAAATGTTTATCTCAGAAATGTCACCTTTAAATACTTATGTTCCTAAAGCTAATGCATGAAACTTTAGCCTGAAAATCTATAGGAACATTACAAAGGCCCCTACCGCTTTTCATTTCTACATGAACAATGATTTTTCCTAGGAAAATTTTAAATGTTGCAATAAAATAGTAAGACTTTTCACTTTTAGCTAAACCCTTTACTGTGTGGGATCATTAAATAATCACTTCTAACAGTTTTTTATTTTGTTGGTGGGAATTACACTTGTGGATATGAAGTGATTTTTTTTCTAACTGCTTTAAAGAAAGAGAAAGTGCATTCTAAAACAAAGTCCATCTGTGACAGCAGATTGGTGCTCATAAAGGGCTGTGGTTCAAACTGAAGAGGCCAATACAAGGGGAAATGAAAGAAATAATTAATAGCTTCATTGTTCTGATCCTAATGAAATTAAAATGCTAATGTACTCTGCCCACACGGCACTGTTTGTGGATGTCACGTTAATAGAGGGCAATGAATACAGATCAGGATTTCCTGTTTTGTGTGCAGTTCTGGAATTTCAGAATGAAGTTTGTCTGACTTGCATTTAGAATGATGATTATTATAAGTAGTTGATAAAGAAACAGCTTTTGACATTTGTGCTAAACGTTATTAATTAGTGCCATTAATATATACGCCTTTTGTAGCTAATGCTCTAGAAAATTTCAGATCAGCCCCCAATGTAGACACAAATATATCTGCTGCACTCTTAAAACAAAGGCTTTGAGGAATTTAAAATTAGGATCTTCTCTTGAAAAAGCTCTGTCTATGGCTCTTGCAGCCAAAAGAAACGGCAAGCCCACGTGATCTGTTGGTGTTCCCCACGTGAAATGAACTGACAGAAGGATTCTACCCACCAACGAATTCATAGATTAGTGAGTGGAAAGGCGATTGAGTCGAGAATTCCTGCCACTGTAGTTCCCTAAAGTAACATCAAGCTTAATAATCCGAAATTCCAGTTTTTGTTAGCTATCTCTAGTTCACTTTATTCACGATGGACAAACATAGTCTAGATTCCACCTTTAGTTTTTGTATGTCCAGTCTCAAGGGATACCACAAAATGAGTAAGATAGAATTCATCTTGATTCCTATGTGTATCCAGGAACATGTCCTGGATATGATTTTGGGTGATGACGGCTAGACAGAATCCAAAACATGGCTTGAAGTCACTGTCCAATAATTAAGCAGTTTTATCGTATAAATGTGAGAAGCTAGGAAAGATGGCAAAAGTTTAATCAGGAAAACTGAATTCTAGTCTAAGGAGGATGAAATTCCGTGATTATCACTTAGGTATCTCTGTTCAATTTCTCATCTGAAAAAATAAAGGCTTTTATCTCCAAGAACTCCATAATGTGGCTGCAATCCAGATATTTGCACAGAATATTTACTAGACCCAAGAGGGTGCTGAAACCAGAGTGCGTCCCACGGGAAAGGAGCTGCATCGTGTAAATATCCCTTCTTTCTCCCTCTCTCCCAGCTCCCCTCCTGAGTGCTTGCTGCATCCAGTCAGCGCTGCAGGCAGTGTTGAGGCCAGCAGAAACACAGCCTGGCTTCACACAGTGTATGAAATCATTGGCTTTCATGTGCCCCGGCTTTCAACAGGATTAGCACTAGAGTGGGTTTGTATGCTCAAGTTTCCCTGGTTGCATGTTGGCTTAAAATTGGTCCTAAATCATTTTTAGTTGTTCTAATTCAAAGTATATTTGCTTGCTTTTTTCAAAAAAAGATTTATTTATTTATTTGAAAGAGTTACACAGAGAGAGAAGGAGAGGCAGAGAAAGACACAGAGAGAGGTCTTCCACCCTCTGATTCACTCCCCATTTGGCTGCAATGGCTGGAGCTGGGCCAATTCAAAGCCAGGAGCTTCTTCCCAGTCCTTCACATGGTTGCAGGGGCCCAAGGACTTGGGCCACCTTCTACTGCTTTCCCAGGCCACAGCAGAGAGCTGGATAGGAAGTGGAGCACCCGGGACTCGAACCGGCGCCCATATGGGATGCCAGCACTACAGGCGGAGGCTTTACCCGCTGCGCCACAGCGCTGGCCTCTCTTTGCTTTCTTTATGTGCACGAGTTTTCTCTTTTTCAATGTCCTGTGGCAGAGATTCACCCATTAGTAACACGATTCAGCGGTTTGATCTTTGGCTTCCTTTTCGCATTTTCACCTTGAAACATACCAGGTGTCCTTTGGTGCTAAGAAGAGCTTCCTTCCCAGCGTTGCTGGGGAAAAGCCACTCTACAGTGACATCACATCCCACCCTGATCCCCCACACGCATACACGGGGCCACCCCAGCAGCAATCCCAGGGCCATTCTGACATTCATCCTCACACCATCTCCCCGCAGGCTTTGTGATTCCCTGCATCTGAGTCATTTTATCTGAAACCACCCTACGCTCTGATTTCATATTAAGTCTCCCGTTTAGAAAAGCGGGTCTCCAGCGCTTGCTGACTTGTTAATCTAGCTCTACCCTCTGTGTGCTGGTTGCTCAAGTCTTTTTTGCTTCTCATCCCTGAGGTTGCAAAAGCAGTTTTGGAGAGTAATTCACCTTTTGCTTACTTTTCCTTTCATTTAAATACAAGGGAAATGTTGGTTTTCAAGAACAGAAAAGGGAAAACAACAAAACAAAACAGGTCTTCATAATGTGTGGATTGTTTTCCCTGACTTCTGTGCGTGACAAGCTCCTGAAAACTGATTTCTGGAGCTCTGCTTTAATCAGCATCTTACATTGTTTTCCCTGGTTTCATAATATCTTTGCTCCTTGTTATTAACATAGAAAGTACAGGCTTGTCGAATTTCTGAGTCTTAGGAGCTGAAAATAAACTACAGAATAATTGGATTTGGGTATCTGGGGAATCAGGTTTTGAAAGAAGAAATGATGAGGCAGGGTGCGGCTTCTCTACCTTGGTTCTGATCATAATCTCAGTCTATTTTTAGCTGATAAAAATGTAGCCTCTCTTGTCTACACTGCAAAATGCATTATCACCAGCAGGAGAGAAAAAGAGGGTTTTATTTAAGGTGATTCATCAAGATGTCACTCCTTTGTTTTATGACATGGGGAGAACTAAATGTACCCTTGGACAAACACAAGCGCTCCCCTTCGCACACTCACATGAACACAGTGGCTCCGGGACACCATTCACCACTGAAGATGCTGACTTTGGTGAGCACTGTGGTCTGGCTATGGTCTGTGTCCCCAGACGTCCCAGGTGCTGCAGCGTAAGAAGTGGTGGATGGTTTGCAGGTGGGCCCAGCAGGAGGCCCTGGGAAGGGATCCGTGCTACCCTCCAGGACTTAGCACTTGTGAGAGCCAAGTGGTCACAGCAAAAAGACCGCCCCTCCCTCTCCAGCTTCCTGCCTTGCACACCTCCCACCACGGTGCCCCTGCCCTGTCCTGACATAGCCCAGGTCGCCATGCTGTTTGCACTGTGAGCTAAATGAGCCTCTCTGCTTTCCAGGCTGCCCAGTCTCCAGTATTTGTCAAAGCAACAGAGAGCACGTTCAGACAGCGAGGGAGTCAGTGCGTTGGCTTTGGGATGTTTTCTCAAGAACCTACTGGGAGTCCCCAGATACTTTTCATTTGGATTACCCTACTTCTCCAGCTAAACTTACATGTGCTTAGAACAGCAAGGTTCTCTGTGCCCTTGGGCTGTCACCACTTAAACTGAGGTATTGGCCAGCGCCGCGGCTCACTAGGCTAATCCTCCACCTAGCGGCGCCGGCACACCGGGTTCTAGTCCTGGTCGGGGCGCCGGATTCTGTCCCGGTTGCCCCTCTTCCAGGCCAGCTCTCTGCTGTGGCCAGGGAGTGCAGTGGAGGATGGCCCAGGTGCTTGGGCTCTGCACCCCATGGGAAACCATAAGAAGCACCTGGCTCCTGGCTTCGGATCAGCATGGTGCGCCGGACGCAGTGTGCCGGCCGCAGCAGCCATTGGAGGGTGAACCAGCGGCAAAAGGAAGACCTTTCTCTCTCTCTCTCTCTCACTGTCCACTCTGCCTGTCAAAAAAACAAACAAACAAAAAAAAAACTGAGGTATCTTCATATCGGCCTATGAATCTTTGCTCCATAGTTATGTATATCCTAATGGAATCATTATGTTGTCTATGCCTGTACTGGATATGTTCTTTCAAGCCCATGCAGCATAAAACAGCGTCCACAATAAGCGATCCTTTGCTGTAAACAGAAACAGATATGTTCATGTATTGGCGTATCAACCTCATGTGTACGTTTCTAACACTGTGGAGTAACAGCTCAGGTGATCCAGAAGAGAAATAATACGTGGAGTAATATGTGGGTTCTTCGCATGTAGCCTGAAGCCCAGCATGTGGTCTAAAATGATTTCAGTATTTGAATGGAAACTTTGATGAAAGGAGATTATGTGATGATTATGAACACAGGAAACAGTCGATGTCTTTCTCATTTTTCATACCAAAACATCTATTTATAATTACTTGTTCAGAAATTTAGAAATAATAGTAATTTCAGAGAAGCTGACAATTAGAGTGAATCTGTAGGTGATTATTAAAGACCTGATATAAACAGATACATGTTTCCCTCTAAGAATATTGAATGCTTATAATTATAGTTTATTAGAAGAAAAGACTGCTGCTTCTCTGTAGATGAAGACTCGAGTTGGTGAATCATTACACATGCACATCTTAAGAAAGCAAAGGAATTTGTTTTCACTTAAAATGCATATATTTAGGGGCCGGCGCTGTGGCGCAGTGGGTAAAGCTGCTGCCTGCGGTGCCTGTATCCCATATGGGTGCCAGTTCGAGTCCTGGATGCTCCACTTCCCACCCAGCTCTCTGCTATGGCCTGGGAAAGCAGTGGAAGATGGCCCAAGTCCTTGGGCCCCTGCACCCATGTGGGAGACCTGGAAGAAGCTCCTGGCTCCTGGCTTTGGATCAGCGCAGCTCTGGCCATTGTGGCCAATTGAAGAGTGAACCAGCAGATGGAAGACCTCTCTCTCTCTCTCTGCCTCTCCTCTTTCTGTGTAACTCTGACTTTCAAATAAATAAGTCTTCAAAAAATAAATAAAAAAAATAAAATGCATATATTTAGCCTATCCAATGATAGGTCTGGCACCTGGCAAAGAACATGAATGAAAAAAAGAGGATGTTAGTACACAGTAGAAATGGGCTCACATTCTGGAACCCTGAGCAATATTTACCCACTTTAGACCTATGTTTAGTGAACTGGAAGGGGATGCTAACTTCACAGGATTGGTTGTGTGGTTTGAAGGTGTCCCCTGAAAAAGTGTGTCTTGGAAACTTAACCCGAGGGCAACAGCATGGGGAGGCAAAGCCTAATGGGAGGCGTCTGGGTCACGAGGGCTCCACTTTGGTAGATGGATTAATGCCAGTTCTAAAAGGGCTTGGCTTGCTCTCTTGTGCCCATTTGCCCTTCTGCCTTCTAGCACAGCACAGCATGACGGTCCTCACTAATTCTGGCCCCTCAATCTTTGACTTCCCAAACTGTAGAACTGTGAGTAATAAATCTTTGTCCTTTGTAAATTACCCATTCTCAGGCATTCTGTTATAGTAGTACAGGACAATGAATTCAAGGATTTAATGCAAACTACATATATAAAATATTCTACAGAACACCTGGCCTATAGTAAGTAGCCATACACTTCAATAATTATTATTTTTCATTATTTCACAAATGCTATTCAGTATCTTGAGTGCATATTGTCATTGTAAAGGTCATTGAAATTCTACATATTGAATTTCACAGAAATGGTTTCTAACTTTTTAAAGTAGCTATTTAGCTTCTCACGTTTTCTATCTTAATTTTGGTTTAATATCATGAATTTAATATGAAGACACAATGCTTTTTGGAAGAATTAAAACAATTCTATGTTTTAACAGGGCATGGGTGTTTGACACAGTGGGTAAGACATGATGTGGGGTCTCCATCCTATATTGGAGTGACTGTGTTCAAGTCCTGCTTCCTGGTTCTGCTTCTGATCCCAGACCCCTGGAAATGCACACCCTGGGAGGCAGCAGGTGATGGCTCGAGTACATGTGGGAGACCCAGATGGAGTTCTGGGCACCTGGCATCAGGCTGGCCCACCCCTGGCTGTTGTGGGCATTTGGGGAGTGAACCAGTGGATAGAATCTCTATCTCTCTCTCTCTCTCTCTCTCTCTCTCATTTTCAAAAAATTAAAAAAGAATAAGTAGCTACATTTGGGAGAAATGCCTAACATTAGTGTAGATTTCTTTTACATTTTGATTTTGCTTACTTTTAAGGCATGGACACATTTCCCTTAAGAAGAAACATCAAAACATCCCTTGTAAGTAATACTGCTAAGGGAAACATGCGTAGTCTGTGAGGAACAATGGCAATAGTGAAAGCAACAATAGTGTGAATCTGGGCCTTGAACGCCTGTGCCCCTGGCTTCCATCTTCACTGCCACAAGGATGAGAAGGTGAAGTACAGCACCTACTGGTAGTGAGGCCATTGGTCCCTATTGTCAAGTTCAGGAGGAGCCAATCTATAAAAGGCTATGAGACTGAGCAATAGGACTCCTTCTGGCTCTGAGCAGTGTACGGCCTGCAGAAGTGAACTCCCCTTACGGGGGACTTCCCCAGGCCTCAGCCTGGTTAGAAGAAGGGGCATGCAGGAGAGGTAGAAATGATGGGAAGGGACCAGCATCATGGAGCAGCCAGGACGCCTCTGCCTGTATCCCATATGAGTGCAGGTGTGAGTCCCAGCTGCTCTGTTTGTGATCCAGCTCCCTGCTGATGTACCTGGGAAAGCAGTGGAGGGTGGCCCATGTGACTGGGCCTCTGCACCCATGTGGGAGACCTGGTTGGAGCTCCAGGCTCCTAGCTTTGGCCTGGCACAACACTGGCTGTTGCAGTAATTTGGGGAGTGAACCAGTGGCTGGAAGACCTCTTTCTCTGTTTGTCTCTCCCTCTCTGTCACTCTGCCTTAATTTTAAGATTCATTCATTTATTGAAAGAGAGAGAGAGGAAAAAAAGAGAGAGATCAATCTTCCATCCATTGATTCACTCCCTAGATAGCTGCAACAGCCAGGGCTGGGCCAGGCTGAAACCAGGAGCCAGGACTTCATCTGGGTCTCCAATGTGAGTGGCAGGGGCTCAACCATTGGCCATCTTCCACTGCTTTCCCAGGCCATTAGCAGGGAGCTGGATCAGAAACGGAGCATCTGGCATTTGAACCGGTGCCCAAACATGATGTTAGTGTCGCAGGTGGCAGCTTTACCCGCTGCATCACAGTTCTGGCCCCAACCCTGCCTTTCAAATAAACAAATCTTTAAAAAACTGACAGGGGATCGGCACTGTAGCATAGCAGGTAAAGCTGCCACCTGAAGTGCCTGGCATCCCACAGGGGCACCAGTTCGAGTCCTGGCTGCTCTACTTCTGATCCAGCTCTCTGCTAATGGCCTGAGAAAGCAGTAGAAATGGCCCAAGTCCTTGGGCCTCTGCACCCATGTGGGAGATTGGGAAGAGGCTCCTGTCTCCTGGCTTCAGATCAGTGCAGCTTCGGCCATTGTGGCCATCTGGGGAGTGAACCAGCAGATGGAAGACCTCTCTCTCTCTTTCTGTCTGTAACTCTGCCTTTCAAATAAAATAAATAAATCTTTTAAAAAATAGAAAAATTAATAACTGACAGGAAGCAAGGACGAGACAGGAGCAAGCTCACAGCCTTTATCAGTTTCAAAGCTGACAGTTTGGTCTACATGTGTGCAGTTGTTCTCAAGATGGGTAGAAACAGCTATACTCAGTCCTAAAAAAGTGCATGGAAAATGTGCATTATCTTTCCTTTAAATTTTTAAAAATTAATTGATTATTTTTATTTATTTGAAAGAGAATCTCCCAAGCACAGGGACCTCTCTCACCTGCTGATCCATTCCCCAAATGCCTGCAAAGACCACATTTGGGCCAGGCTGAAGCCAGGAGTCAAGAACTCAATTAGGGTCTCCCACATCGGCAGACAGGGACCCAGCCAAGTCCTGGGCCATCACCTGCTGCCTCCCAGGATCCCCATTAGCAGGAGCTAGAATCAGGAGCAGAACCAGGACTTGACCCCAGCATCCCAGGTGTCCCACACAGCATCTTCAAGGCTAAGCTAAATGCCCACCCAGTGCGTTATCTTTCAGTCTCATTTCCCATGAACCTTGGAAGTATCCTTGTATTAAGGGTTTGCCCCATAAAATGTAACCACCCAGAATACCTTTTTTATAATACACAAGGCCTCTCCTGGGATGTCCAGTGCTGTGAGCTGACTCTACTGCCCTTTGCCATGCTGCCACCTAACACTACAGGCTCCCTAATTTGCTTATTTCTGTTTATACTTTTAATAAACATTGAATCCTGTTCATGAATTTTTCTGCAACTCAATTTTTCTCAAAGATGATCTTAGAGATCATCTATGTAAAGTATCCCTTTTTAAATTTTTTAAAAAGATTCTATGTATTTATTTGAGAGGTAGAATTACAGACAGAGAGAGGGAGAGATGGAAAGGTCTTCCATCTGCTGGTTCACTCCCCTATCTGAAGCCAGGAGCCAGGAGCTTCTTCCGGTCTCCCACATGGGTACAGGGGCCCAAGCACTTGGGCCATCTTCCACTGCTTTCCCTGGCTATAGCAGAGAGCTGGATTGGAAGAGGAGCAGCCGGGTCGTGAATTGGCGCCCATATGGGATGCCAGCACTGCGGGTGGAGGCCTATCCTACTACCCCACAGCGCCGGCCCCCTAAAGCATCCCTTCTTTATCCTACTTCCTACCCCAGAGAAGGAAAATGTGAATATTTGTTCAGTTATTAACTCTATTGAAATCCATTTAGGATGTTGACAACTGTCCCATTTAAAAAAGCAAACAAATCTCATATTGAATGTTTTTGTTCATTTCCCCTTGCAAGGGTTCCCCTGGGGTTGATGAGAAGTAGGCATTGACGGCACGCAGACTGTGCATTTGGAGTTCCCACAGTCCTGTCAGACTAATTCCAGGTGGCCCCATCCTCCCAGACCTGTACCTGCCAGCTGCGCCCCAAGACACCGCCTCCTCCACAGCCCCGCCCACACCCACGTGCATAGGTTTGCAATATCTGCCTATCTGCTTATTTAAAAACCATGTCTCAGTTTGATTGGCATTCCCCTCATTTGTCTTGGAGACGTATATTTTTGTCATGTATTTGTTGGCCATTTTAATTTTTTTTCTGTCACAAATGGTTTATTCTTACCTTTTGCACATTTTTTACTGGGTTGTTTGACTTGCTCTTATGACTTGTAAAATATTGTAAATATGTGTTGGATAAGAATTATCTGCAAGATATATAAAGCAAATGTCGGCCGGCGCCGCGGCTCACTAGGCTAATCCTCCGCCTTGCGGGGCCAGCACACTGAGTTCTAGTCCCGGTCGGGGCGCCGGATTCTGTCCCGGTTGCCCCTCTTCTGGGCCAGCTCTCTGCTGTGGCCAGGGAGTGCAGTGGAGGATGGCCCAAGTGCTTGGGCACTGCACCCCATGGGAGACCAGGAGAAGCACCTGGCTCCTGCCATCGGATCAGCACGGTGTGCCAGCTGCAGCGCGCCGGCCGTGGCGGCCATTGAAGGGTGAACCAACAGCAAAGGAAAACCTTTCTCTCTCTATCTCACTGTCCACTCTGCCTGTCAAAAAAAAAAAAAAAAAAAAAAAAAGCAAATGTCTTTTCCCAAGCTAAGTTGTATTTGCTTATTTATTTATTGGGAGAGAGAGAGAGAGAGATCTTCCAACTGCTAGTTCACTTCTCAAATGTCCACAACCTCTCAGCTGCTGGTTCACTCCCCAGATGCCTGCAAAGACCAAGGCTGGGCCCAGATGAAGGCCTAGCCAGGCCAAAGACAAGAGCCTGGAATTCAATGTGGGCCTCCCACATGGATGGCAGGGGCCCAGCTGACTGAGCCATCACCACTGCTTTCTAGGGTGCGCATCAGTAGGGAGCTGGAGTGCAGAGCCGAGCCTGCGTGCACACCCAGCGCACCTGTATAAGGACACAGGTGTCCCAACAACATCAACTGCTGCACCAAACACTGGCCCTTAGGCTTTTAACCATATTCATGTTTTATGAATAGCATAGTTCGTCTTGATGAACTTGGATTGATGAGCCTTATGACTTTTGCTTTTGTCTCTTACCTGAAGGCTGTTTCTCAACTCAGTGGCTTGCAGTATTCTGTATTTTTCCTGATAGACATGTGTTTGTATTTTCATGTTTACATTTTGTTATCATAAGAAAGACTTCTGATTTAAACTCACAAGAAACATACACACAACAAATCAACCCTTTCAAACACTGTTTTTAAACAATCAAATTCTTTAAAATATTTTACATTAAGGTATCAATGTTTTGTATTTGATCTCTCAAGTACTTTGAATACTGAAAGGGGAGACAGACAAAACCAAAAACAAATATTCCTAACCACAAAAGTTATCTCTATCAATCGCTGGCTTCATAGGAATGACACATTGTGGTTTATACTCAAACTTTCCCAGCGTGGGGGCAGGTGTTGTGGTGCAGTGGGTTATGCTGCTGCTTGAAGCCCACCTCCCACACCGGAGCACTTGTTTGAACTAACACACCTGGGAAGGCAGCAGGTGATGCCCAAGCACCCCGGGCCCCTGCCATCCGTGTGAGAGACCCAGAGGGACTTCCTGGCTCCTGAGTTCTGCCTGGCCCAGCCCTGGTCATTTAGCCATTTGGAGAATGAAACAGTAGATGGAAGATTCTCTCTCTCTCTCTCTTTTTCTTCTCCTCTCTCTGTCAGTATGCCTTCCAAATCAAATGAGCAAATTAATCTTAAAAAAAAAAAAGTTCTAAGCATGAAGAGATGTTGTATGTCCACCCTGGCTCCCAGTTCCTATCTTTAGTTTCCCCAATTAGTAACAAATGGTGCAATAGTGTAGTAAGAATGGGCGGTCACTTTGAGTGAATGCTTGCCACAGGCTTTGTAGATCCCTCACTGAAAGCCCGAGATGAGATCCTCTTTAATCTTATTTCTGAGGTTGGGGTTGTTATGATGCCCCTTGCCTAGATGAGGAAGTGGAGAAGCGCATGGGTGGAGGACTGATGTCATCCCACACTCCCCAGAGCTTGAGCTCTTGGCCACCTCCAATGTGACTTGTAGTAATAATTGTATCTGTCTATGGGCTACAGTATGATATCTCAGGTACGTGTATACAATGTCTAATGCTCCAATCAGGGCCATTAACACCTCTGTATCTGTTTTTGAAAGGAAGGAGGAAGTATCTACCTTCCTGGGACATCACTTTCTTCCCTTATTTAATAAGGAGATTGGAGGAGTGACCTTCAGTCTGCCTATTCTGCCTGAAATTCTGAGTCTTAAAAACACACCCAAGACTTAAAACAACAAAGTGACCTGGGGTCAACCCTAAGCCTTTCTGACGAATCAGCTGTTTCTAATCTCTGTTCAACAATCAGATTCTGTTGGGAGTAACCGCAGAGTTCCTGGGTGCTGATAAGCAGCCTCAGCTCCAGCGTAACTGGAGGTGCAGACAGGCACTGGGCCACGTGAGCTGACCTGGCCCCTCCAGCACCAGGAGACTACCTCTGGCTGCTCCCTGGGAGCCTGGGGCCCACCAATGGCCCAGGTCTGACTGCCCGCGAGGGAGGACTGCTCCCTTCTGGGTTCCACTGAGAGCCTGCCCTTGTCTGCACAGATCCCTCACTCTCTCCTGCCAGCCAGCAAAAACACAGAGGAACACGTCACTTCTTCAGCGTTTAGGGAAAGCAGCTCACATAAGCTGTTAGAGTACTAGAGACAATCTGGTTTACTCATTTTACTTCTGCTTTTCCTGGTTTTTTTTGTTTGTTTGTTTTGTTTGTTTGTTTTTGTAAATCAGTTTGAAAACTTTTACACACATCACTTAATCTTTGTTTTTGAAATTTGAGAGAGAGAAAGCGAGACATGGGTTCTATATACTCCCAGTCCTGCAACAGCTGGGGCTGAGCAGAAGCCAGGAGTCTGGAATGCAGTCCAGGTCGCTCCCGAAAGTGGCCCAGACCCAGTTCCTTGGGCAAACACCACCAACTGCCAGGGTCTGCATTAGCAGGAAGCCAGGGTCTGTTTCCGGGGGCAAGCACTGAATCCAGGCACTCTGAGGTGGGACAAGGGCTTCTTCACTGGCACCTTGACCTCTAGGACAAATGCCCACCCCATAGCACAGCACTTAAACGCAGGGTGAAAGTGATTTCCAACAGTCCCTGATAAAAATCTCTCCACAGTCTCACCTGTGGCTGATGTTCCTATGTGTTTGTAGAGTGAATTCCAGTAACTTCCACTGCAAAGCATTCCAAATTACTGAGAAACCCTAATAGTTCTAACATTTGTTTAGATATTACTAGGAATCAGGAAGTGTTAACCACTTTATCCATTGTCTGCTTTTGTCTTCCCAAAAGCCCTCACCCTAAAATTAGCCTTTTCCCCTAAACACTGAAGCCCAGGAGGCAACTTGAGAATGAGCTCACACACAGTGGACTGCAATTTGAATGTAGGCTACGCGTTCTTAAGCCCTGTGTTATTTGTTTCCATCTGCAATGCTTCAAGCAAGAACTAAAAATTAAGCTTATGGCTTTTTTTTTTTTTAAAGATTCATTAATTTATTTGAAGGCAAGTTACAGAGAGGCATAAGCAGAGGGAGAGACAGAGAGAGAGAGAGGTCTTCCATCTGCGAGTTCACTCCCCAGATGGCCACGATGGCCTGAGCTGAGCTGATGCAAAGCCAGGAGCCAGGAGCGTCTTCCAGGTCTCCCACGCGAGTGCAGGGACCCAAGGACTTGGGCCATCTTCCACTGCTTTCCCAGGCCACAGCGGAGAGCTCAATCGAAAGTGGAGCAGCTGGGACTCGAACCAGCACCATGTGGCATGCTGGCACTGCAGGTGGTGGCCTTACCTGCTACACCACAGCGCCGGCCTCAGCTTATGTTTTGATAAACTGTAGAATACCAGTGCTACTTATAATTAGTAATATTGTTGAAATATGTAGGTTACAAACCTTGAGGCTTTTTTTTTTTTTGCAAGTCCATTCTGTTTTGTTCTGCACCCATTTAGGCATACATTTGTGAGATGGCTTTCACAGGAATCCTATCTATGGCCATGGAAAGACGCCTTGGGCAGAGATGGACTCAAGTTCATTTGCCTTCCAGGAAGCAGACGTAGGTCACCCCTAACTCGGGACTGAGTTAATGGAATGGAAAGTTTTTACAAATCACTCCTTTATAAATCATTTACATTGCAAATCATTTATAAATATATCCAGTGTTTATTCTGCATGCTGATGAGGTAGATATTTAAATAACAACATTTTAAAGTTTTAAACATCTCTAAGAGACAAGCACGAAAAATCTGCCCTGGAAATGTTTTATCTATTTCCACTGAAATTCTCAAGAACGTATGACTGATCTATAGCAGACATGCTAAATGTTTTGATGCCTGAATCTGTTGTGTCTTTCAAATCTCTCTTTTTTTTTTTTTTTGAAGGATTTAGAAAAATGACAACAAAGGGTTCCAAGGAATTTGTTTAGTTACAAAACCAAACAAACAAAACATTTCCCTAGTATAGGTCCCTGGGGTCCCTGTGTCAGTTCTGATCTTTATCTCCATTTAAAGGACTTGCAGAGATCTGGCTGGAGGCACGCAGAGGGGCTTAAGCATCAAAGGGGGCTGCTGTCCCATGTGCTGAATGTTTTACAACTGTGCCCAGCAGAGGCTAAGACTGAGAACATTATCTTTCATTAAGCACTTAACCTCATGGCCATTAGCAAAGAGAAGTCTTTCATGATTTGGGTCTGATATTTGTTTGTTTGTTTTTCTTAAGTCAATTTGAAAAATTTTCTTCTTACAGATGATTCTTTGAAATTCAGCTTCTTATCGTCAACATTATGAATTCAAAAAGTTCTACAGCATGTAGACCACGAAATGATGCAAGCTATTTCATGAGAACAGCCAGACTTTCCTTACTGAAGACTGGAGTTTTCAGTCGATGACTGTTATGATGGTATGTGGTTGGTTATAAATAAGCATTTTCTTGGCATGTGAAATTGTGAACAATTCCTAGGGCAGAAATATCAGAAAATGTCTTGCTACACAACGTATAAAGATGTGTCCTAAATAACAAGATGCAAATGTGTCAGAGGGTACAAGCACTGGATCCCAACCAGTCTTAACGTTTGACCCTATTGGGCCAAAATAAGCCTTACTATTAGCAAAGGAAACGAAGCATGCCTGGCTAATTGACTGATCTCAAAGCTAGCTTTTCTCCTCATGACTGACTTCCAGGAATGTAGAGCCTGGTTGTCTTTCACCTAACGTGCTTAGATCCCGTTTGGCAAAATTCATAGGTAAATAAATAACTACACATACTGGTTTTCAAGTTACCGAAAGCAAAAAAGGAAAGATGTTTTGTTTCAGGCAAAGCCAACTGATAACCCACGTCTGTTGGTTTTTGTGAAATATCTTTTCAAAGCCTACCCAGAGCTGAACATCACAGAATGTATTTAATTATTCAGTGTTACATTTCAGAAACCAAAAGCCAGAATTAGAAGACAATAGGTGAAGTTCTAGACAGGGCTCTCTGTTGACTAAGTAGATCACATTTTGTAAATAGAATTTACAAATATCTTCTTTTCCTTCTAAATTCCTGTTGTTGCTTTCTTTCCATTGTATTTCAACTTGCACACTAAAAGGAAGTACAATTTGATGCCTCCTCTTGTAGGAGAAATATGTTTAAGTAATGATCCTATCAATTTTTTAATGGAAAATTGCTCCATTTCTTTTTGGAAGCATTCTTGGAAGGATCAAACTCAGGGATTTTGTGATATTATTATAATAGGTTATGCTGTGCTCAAACCACGTCTGTACCCAAAACAAAGTTAATCCATGTTCAGCTTTCCTTGTTTTCAATCTTGTATCATCAAAAGACACGTACCAAAGACATTTTCCTCAATAATGATTAACAATTGGAAGCTAATGTGCTTGGAAATTTACAAGTTTTCTGCTTGATGAGAATCATCACTTTGGATTGTCCTTTTATCTCCTGCTATGTAAATTAAATATTTCTCCACTAAATATTTTTTATGGCTCCTATTATATCAATTGTGAGAAAAGGGCATAGAAAAAGGTTGTAACATCTATTATCTATACAAATACGCATGGCACTGGACACACTCATTTCTGCAGGAAATGTAATGGAAGGTTTTATGAATACTAAACAGACTTTCACATGGAAGTGAATATTAAGGGATTCAATTACCATAAATCATTGACAAACAGCAGCACGGCAGCGTAGAAGAAAACAGCCCTTCAAATCCCAGCCTCACTACGTACCTAACTGTGTAACCCTGGATAATTTTTGAACCAGAAAATGGGGATAATATCCCACAGGGTTTGTTGTACTTGTTACAATGTAAAATACTGCATGATATATAATGTAATTTGTTCATAAAATGCCATCACACCAGGGCAGGCACTGTGGAGCAGCGGGATAAACTTCCTCTTGGGATGCCCACACCCCGTATCAGAGTGCCTGGTTCATATCAGAGTGCCTGGTTCAAGTCCTGGCTACTCTGCATTTTCTGTCTGCTAATGAGCCTGGGAGGCAGCTGATGATAACCCAAACACTTGGGTTCTCTCATATGGGAGACCTGGACTGAATTCTTGGCCCCTGTCTGCCTGACCTAGCCTCTGCTCTTGAGGGCATTTAGGTTGTAAAGAGAGGATAGAAGACCCCCCTCCCTTTTCTGTGAAAAGACATTATCACACCAACAGAGCATGACCTGCGTGTAATCTCAAAACTGAAATCTAATAATTGTAACTTGTTGGTTTAAGAAAGAAAACTTACCCGGGGGAGGCCTTTAGCTTAGCAGTTAAGACAAGTACAACCCACATCGGGCTATCTGGGTTTGAGTACCTGCCCTGGCTCCTGATCCAGCTTCCTGCTATGCAGACCTGATAGGCTGCAGTGATGGCTCCAGAAACTGAGTCCCTGCCCCACACACGGGAGGTCTGATCTCGCTTGCCTCCCCGCCCCTCTGCCTTGAAATGAGACTCCTTCAGCATGCTGAAATGAACTCTTAACACCTACTGCCCCAGGAGGTGTGATGGAATGAGATAACCCTGACTTCTCTCAGAACAACAGCAGAGTCATCAGAAAGCATTTGTTAAATGACACGGAGACTTCATACTTTAAGGATGCCTAAAAGGCTGGAACTGAAACATGAACAATCAGGACTTTAGGAGAGAAGTCTGTTGGTCCTCCTCCTTGGGTGGGTGGTGGATGTGAGCCCTGGTCTCTGCCCAGCTGCCCCTCCCTGCCTGCCCTGAGCAAATCCCAGCCCCAGAAGGCACACGTGCTTGGGAGGGGTGTTCACTCAGAACTCGCTCCCGCCCCGAGTGGAGGAAGGCATGGTCAGGCCTGTCCTCTCCTGGCTTACCCTTAGGGTTGAATAACTGGGGTGAATAGTAGCAGAATTTGGGGTGAAGAGTAGCAGATTGGGGTGAATAATAGCAACATTTGCAATCTTGCCTTCTTCCTTGAAGACAAATACGCTCCTCCCTGTTTCTGGGCAAATGTGACTTGGAACTTACACTTGAACTTGTGGATTCCCATTGACTCCTTGCTGTGAGGTGGAGGTAACGGGGGCATGGGATTTCTCTCACAAGAGTCCCTTCTCTCTTTCTTCACAGTCCCTGGACTGCGCTGGGGGAAGCAATGTCTTCCTGATCTTGTCCACTTTCTTGGATGTCGTGAGGGATCACCTGGTTGTCCCGTGTGCACCACTCTCCCAGACAACACTCTGGGCACAGACTCCAGGCCCTGATGGCTCCACACTGTGCTCGTTTGTGTGTGTCTTGCTCAAGCTTAGAGTCCAGAAATCCCAGCTGTGGAGGATTCTCCCAGGACACTTGGATCACTCATGTCCCTGGCTCTCAGGATCTATTCCTACTGTCTGCTCCTGCAGAACTGTGCAGGAACCAAAGTGTTAAGTGAATTGGCATGGCTGAATCTTCAACCCAAGTGCCGGAGCTTCTGTTTTCCTGTTGGAACCCCTCTTTCTTCAGCCCATTGCTCCAGCAGGTGGAATCTTCCTGGACATGGATCCTCCTCCATTTGGCTCATCAACAAATGTCTCCTGGGAAGTGAGTCCACCAATGGTACAGCAAGGATGCCAGGGCCACCTTGGCAAGGGAGAACTTGTGTGTGCCTTGCGCCCTCCTCTGCTTTTCTTCTCTTTTCCTTTCCCTGTCCTGCTGTCGCCACGCCCCTATCAACTGCTAGCACAGTAGAGAAAGAGTGACAACAGTCTTCAGACTTCAAGGTGGTGCTCCTTTCTCTACACGACTCTCACTTGCTGAGTGGCCTTTGCACAGGTCAGGGCCACACCCATGCTCATCAGCCCTCAAGCCAGCCCTGCTGTCCATGATGTCACCACGGTTTTGTCAAGTGCCTTGCAAAATCTCCATTTTTTTTTTTTTTTTGCATTGCTTATCCCCTTGGTCTCAAGACTTTCACATCTCCTGAGCCTTTCCTTACATGTAATGCATTGCACCATGAAAGCCTGGTTTCATATACCAGCTCCAGCATCTATGGGACAAGGTTTCCTAATGTGAGATACACCTTTCTGGTCTTTAGAATGGGACTGTAAAGGCGCATAGTAGGGATAAACACTGATCCTCCACATTCCTTCTGCCTGAAATGTTCTTCCCATCCATGCCTCTGCTTAACAAAGTTGCTTTGAAGCCAAACTTCAAACATTCTCCTTGAACCCGCCCTCCTCACTCTCCACTGCATTTGACTGGATCACTTTATGCTACTCAAGATACTTTGCATTTTGCTTATTTACTCTTTAACTAGAACTTGAGCTCCTGGAAGGTAGACACCATTTAACTTGCTTTCAATTTACCTGTCTCGGGTGTTTTCTACGTTGCTGGTACTAAGTAGATCTTCATTCACGGTCTGAGTGAATCTTCTCTCTTCCATTTATCTCAGTTGACATGGCTCTGTGGTTTTGTTCTGCTGCCTGACACCATATCTGAAGTCCCAAATTCTTTTTTTTTAAGATTTATTTATTTATTTGAAATTCAGTTACAGAGAGAAAGAGAGAGGAAAGATCTTCCACCCATTGGCTCACTCCCCAGATGGCCACAAAGGCTGGAGCTGTGCAGATCCGAAGTCAGGAGCCAGGAGCTTCTTTCAGGTCTCCCACATGGGTGCAGGGGCCCAAGCACTTGGGCCATCCTTCACTGCTTCCCAGGCCATAGCAGAGAGCTGAATTGGAAGTGGATTTGAACCAGAATCCATATGGGATGCTGGCTCTGTGTAGGCAGCGACTTTACCTGCTACACCACAGTGGCAGTCCCTAAAGATTTATTTCTTATTTATTTGTAAGGCAGAATTACAGAGAGATGAAGAGAGACAGAGAGGGAGAGATCTATCCCCTGGTTTACTCCACAAATGGCTGCAATGGCTGGGGCTGGGCCAGGCTGAAGCCAGGAGCCTGGATCTTCATCTGGGTCTCCTACTTGGATGCAGGAACCCAAGCACTTGGACCATCCTCTGCTGCTTTCCTAGGCACATTAGCAGGGATGTGGATAGGAAGTGGAGCAGCCAGGTCTCAAACTGGCACCCATATGGGATGCTGGTATCACAAAGGCTTAACTGCCAGGCCACAACACCCACTCCTGAAGTCCCAAA